>NW_025793659.1:4113-9273 GCF_021613505.1 Equus quagga | reverse complement strand
TTGGTTTTAATCAGCTGGTCACATCTTTCCTCTGCATCAGCCAAACTGTCTGCTTCCTGAGAATGGACAATAGACGCTTTTGCATTTTACTTCTTTGGACATTTTCAGATTTTATTAAGATTTTGAAACCAAATAAGTAAATTGTGTTGTAAAGCCTTTGGTTAATTTTCATTAACTTTCCATCATTTGGGAGATATTTATTAGGCACTTATTGTGACACTGGAAATTTTTAAAAAGGGAAATTTAAGTCAGGGTTCCTGGTGAAAGTATGTTACAATTATATTTGCTAATGATGAGGTTCAAGACACCATACCCTGAAATAAGGCACCTTGGCATACTGGATATTTTCAGCTGAAGGAGTTTGAGAAAGCGACAGAAGCAAGAAGCCCACCCTGATCTCCCCTCACCTTTCTTCCCTGAAACAGGTCATAAAACACTCATGTGAAAGGTGCCCTCCTGTACTTGGAGTAAGGAAGACCTTCTTGTCACCAGAGATGGGGAATTTGGTGCAAGGAAGGCTGTAGAAACAAACCTTAAACTAACTCTTATCCTCCTAGTTATTTCTTCACCATTTACCACACCTAGCCAAACCCTTTTGCTTTTCAATGCTTCAAAAATTTATTGTTTCTCTGTCTAAAAGGTATAAAAGCTTCCTCTTCTGGTCACTTCTTTGCATCTTCATTCTCTTGTGAAGGCTCTCCTGTATATGTAAAAATTCAATAAAATTTGTATGTTTTTTCCCTGTTAGTCCGTCTTTGTCAGTTTAATTTTTTACCCAGCCAGGGATCCTTAGAAGGTTGAGGAAGACTTTTTCCTCTTCTACATGATAACTTGTCTTTAATATGTTGGTATATAATTTCAGATCAGTTAGTTTTCTTTAATATTTTTTTTCCAGAAAAGTTTAGTATGTGAAAAACAAAATGATAGCATATCTAGCAGTTTGCTAGGAAGAAGGGGTAATGTCAGAGGAGTGACTTAAAGAGAAGACATGTCCTGTAGTGATAGAGTAGCTGGGAATTAAAGGGAACACCTGTAGGAACTAAGGGGGAGTAGACAGGTTAGAAAGGCGGTGCTTAGAGAAGAGGCAAGCGTGCTTCTCATGAGAAGAAACAGGAGTCGGAGTATAAACTCCATGAGGTCAAGGACTAGGTCTTTTGCTCAAAGTTGTATCCCTAGTGCTTGAAACTTCATCAATTATTTGTTAAATGGATAGTTGATAGGATAATGTTGAAAAGAGGTCATACTGGACTGAAAGGAGAGGAGTATGCTTGGATCAAGCTTACATATCCGCTATAAAAATCCCTTGATTCTCGAAAGTGTGATGAATCCCTCCTCAATTTGGAAAACCTTCATCTACATAAACCATAAGGAAAGTCACAGTGCCACCCTCGGTATTTACAATTCACCTTTCCTTAAATTTTCTAGTTATGTGTCCAAAACCTATACACCCAATGGAAACAGTGGAGATTCCCTTCTGAATTCAGAGAACTAGAGGGTAGCCTTTAACGTTTCTATTGTCAATTTCAGTGGCAGCAACTAAAATTATATTGTCATTTGGGTCAGAAAAAATGGGTTAGACAGTGGCATTTGATCAGATATTTCTTCCCAAGCCTCTGGATATTTATTGGGACATCAGAACAAGAACATCAACCCTCTCTCTCATGCTTTGCATAAAAATTGACACTATTTATAGAAAGTATTGCCGTTATCCTTGCAATGGTCCTATTTTTCAGGTACTAGAGAGTTTCTAAAGATAGAGTTGAGAGGGAGGTTGCCAGGGGGCCATAGATATAAAAATTCAGAGTATTGGTTTCAAGTTGATATGTTTTCATCACAAAGTCTCCTTCCTCTTCACTGTGAATATTATTCTTTTTTCACTGCTATTATTTGCACTTTTTAGTAGAGAGCATCTTAGGGAGCAAAGATCACCTTATTTCCTGACCATATTCTGTTAGGAAAAGCAATAGGGGGAAAGGAAAAATGGTTATTTTCTCCTTCTCAACAGCAAGGAACCCTACCACAGTGCTTCTTAGTGATGTTGTATATGAGATTTTGTAGGATATTCTAAGGAGTTGTGAATTAGGCAAGATTGATGATCAGTCCCTAGTAAGGTGGAATTTAGACTTACCCCTAGCAATCGCTGAACTGAAATTTTAGCATCAGTTTGCAAGAAATGAGTTCTGATACTCACAGCTTGAACCTGAAGTTGCAGGTCGTTTTTCTCTTGCATCAGAGCTACCATTTTTTCTTCCAGCTCTTTTCTTTTGGCCTCAGCCTTTGCAAGGCTTTCTTTGGTCTTCTCGAATTCTTCCTTCATGTTGGCCATCTCTTTCTCTGTCTCTGCACTCTTGAGGAGGGGCTTGATCTTGAAATACAGCTTCATCCAGGGCCAGTGCTTCACATTCATGAAGGCACGGACATTGTACTGGATGCAGAAGATGGACTCTCTGTGATAGGAACAGAAATATTCAAAGTTAAGTTGTAACAGGAAGCAGAATTAAAAGGCCTAGGCTATGAGGTTTAGTGAAGTATTCCAATTAATACCTTCTCTCCACCATCCTCTGGTACTCCACTCTTGCCAAGAACCCTCTGCACCTGGCCTGGGTTCGGGTAATTATCTGGGCCAGCTTGTCATCTCGCATCTCCTCTAGGAGCCCCAGGAGACCAGCTTTGAAGAAGACCTTTGTGTGGGCAGAGTTGCAGGTCAGAAACTTGACATGAACTTCAAAGGGACAGGAAGAGCATCAGGTAGGTTTTAGAGACTGTTACCTTGGTGTGACCAAATTTGTACTGGGTGTGGTCAATGTCAATGGACCCAAGGAGCTTCTCAGAAGCCTTCTTGCTATCGATGAATTGTCCTTCAGGGATAGCACTTGCATTTAATACCTTGTATCTGTTTAAGCCAAACATACAAATGATATAGCTGTTGTCACCAATAAGAAATTCCTGTCTCACTATAGAAACAATATAACTCTTGGGTCGTCTAACAAACATAAACAAGAAATCACATCTGCCTCTTTATCTATTCTCTGTTTATTCAAAGGGTGTCAAACTTTTGGTATATCATTACAGAGTCTGTTAAATTTGTTTCTCTTCTCTTCCATTTTAAAATAAAGTATAGAGGATTCTTTCATTGAAAAATTAAAGCAAATAACAAGAACCTTTTAAAATAATTCACAGTGAGAAAGTCTGACCTCTGTTTGAAGTCTGCATAAAGGATCCTGCTTGGGAATCCCTTTCTGCAGATGCGGATGCCTTCCAGCACACCATTGCACCTCAGCTGGTGCAGGACAAGTTCATGCTCCATGGCACCTAAAAGGAAGAATGCACATGCTTTGTTTCATGGTCTAAAGCAAACACACTGGAGCTTGTCTGGATCTCAGCAGTGTCTTACCAGGAGTTTTGGTTTCATTGGGGATGATGCACCGTACAAAGTGAGGGTGAGTGCTCCTCAGGTTGGTCATCAGCTTATTCAAATTCTCCTGTGGAACCAAATGAATATTTGGTTTAAAAACACACTTATTTTCATACATTCATATTTATAGACATAATCATCACGATCTATGACATTGGTTCAATTCTAATGAATAGGATCCAGATTTGAATTTGCAAAGCGTGATCTCTGGAATTTCCACATTCCCAACATGTCCTTCTATTTCCTAGTTTTGTGCGTTATAAACATATTTTTCTACTAGCTGTTAAAGATGTTCTTCACTGCTGTTGAATTTTCTAGCATATGTTATAAATTTAGCATGACATTCTATACATATGGAAATTTTCCACCCATACTCTTTTGCCTAGATATGTGGTCTGGTTTTACAAATAATTCAATGTCTTTTCCAAATCTCCCATTTCTTTCTTTACCTGACTTTCAATCGGATCTGCTTGTCTAGCACATGCTTATTCCTTATCATAGTTACTGAGTTGTGTCCTCCTGCTGGTCTCATAGAAAGTGACCTGTTAATGCCTCATTCTGGGAATTAGCAGAAAACTGGCAGTCTTGTTACCAAGTATGAGAACCTTTCCAACCTATGAAAATCCTGGTTTTTAAGAATAACTAGGGCTTCAGTTATTATAATTAGATTGTCAAAAGAAACGTAAATTTCCCTTAAAAAGCTATTTCTTATCACATCTGGTTTCTTATTTCCTTCTTTTAGCTCAGCCTCCAGGTCCCACTACCATTCTTCTGTCCTCAGCTTTCAAAAGTATTCATTTCAGTTCTATGCCAATATACACCAAAGCGCCTACATCATTTGGAGGCTCCCAAAGGCTCCAGAAAATCTCATGTTTTGCTTAATCCTGTGCCAGTAGAACCTTTTAAGTGTCAAATGACCTCATTTTCCAGCCCCCAAATTGAATTTTACCATCTGACACTGACTTCTGCGTTCACTCTCATCCCTGCTGGCGTTTGTCTCCTATACCCTGAGGCGTCTCTTCCTAACTACACCAAACCTCCCTGAGCCTCAGTTCTGCCACTACCCGCTGCCCTGTCTTCTTGATTCACATCCAGTTCTAGAATCCTTGCAACATTCCTTCCCCTTCCCACACAATAAAGTAAAATTTATTTCCTAAATCTAATTAGAGACAGAAAATGAAGTTTGTACCCTGAAGAGCGCAGACACGGTCTGGAAAGAAGAACCCTTCTTCTTGCCTCCTTTCTTTCCACCAGCCTCTAAGTGGGGGAAGAGAAAACACAAGCAACCATCATACAGGCTTTCTCTGATTGTGTTTTATACATTAAGTAAAAGATTAATTGTATTGAAAATTACCCGCATCAGCACTTGCTGGCCCAGAGAAGAGCAAAGCCAGAGTCTTCACTGAAGACTTCTGGTACAGCCCGACCACGGTCTCGTTCAGGGGGTCCTTGTTCTTGTCAAGCCAGCCAGTAATGTTGTAGTCCACAGTGCCGGCGTAGTGAATCAGGGAGAAGTGGGCCTCAGGCTTGCCTTTGACAGGTTTAGGCTTCTGGAAATTGTTGGACTTTCCAAGATGCTGTTCATACAGCTTGTTCTTGAAGGAGGTGTCTGTGGCCTTGGGGAACATGCACTCCTCTTCTAGGATGGAGAAGATGCCCATAGGCTGAAAGAATAAAAAGAAACAAATACCATTAGAATTGGTCTGCTTGTAGAAATAATATGTAACATTAGGATCCTATTTGAG
>NW_025793659.1:2791-4013 GCF_021613505.1 Equus quagga | reverse complement strand
TTGGTCTGCTTGTAGAAATAATATGTAACATTAGGATCCTATTTGAGTAAATTCATCCTTGAATTCCTTATAGTTAATGAAAACTCATGCCTTTGGTGAGAAGTTGTTCGTTTAACAAATATTTCCTGGGTGCCTATCAGGATGCAGGCGCTGTGTCAGGCTCCGGGATTGATGAAGAGTAGGAGAAACGGAGGGCATGCCCTCGTGGAGTTGGGGGTCTTTGCCCCAAAGGCTTTAGAGCCATATTTCTCCAAGAGTGCAAACTGGTTGCATCAGAATCACTTGATAAAAATGTGGATTCCAAGGCTCCATCCTCCACTTAGCAAAAAGTATTTCTGGGGCGAGATTAGGGAAATCTGCAAATTTTTTAAGTGCTTGTGGTGATTGTTGGGCACAACTGAAGTTCGAGAGCCTCTGCTTTAGAACACTAGAAATTCATATTTCAAATGCCAGTGATAATGAATCTGAGGATGGCAAAGAAATAAGAAGTAAAAGCTACTTTCATCAGTGCTCTTTTTTAAGGAAAGATGGCTTTAAATACAAGGCTTGCATTGCAAGCTGTGGGGAAATATAGAGTTCTGGACTTTATAGAAAAGATTCAGGGGCTGTCCTGGTGGTGCAGCGGTTAAGTGCGCATGTTCTGCTTTGGCGGCCCGGGGTGCTCCAGTTCAGATCCCAGCCGCAGACATGGCACCACTTGGCATGCCACGCTGTGGTAGACGTCCCACAAATAAAGTGGAGGTAAATGGGCACGGATGTTAGCTCAGGGTCGGTCTTCCTCAGCAAAAAAAAGAGGAGGATTGGCAGCAGATGTTAGCTCAAGGCTAATCTTCCTCAAAAAAAAAAAAAAAAAAGGAAAGAAAGAAAGAAAGAAAAGATTCAGTCTCCTTTTACCAGAATGCCCACCTCACAGTTGGCAAAAGAAGGAATTTTTCCTGATTTTGTTTACAAGTAGAAATCTTTTCCCAAAGTCTGTACCAAGGATTTACGCTTTTAATTTAAGTACCGTTCAGCAGTTTACTCTGCAATCTCAAAAAGCAAGCGAACCTTCTCGATGAGCTCAATGCAGGCAGCCAGGTCCATGCCGAAGTCGATGAACTCCCACTCGATGCCTTCCTTCTTGTACTCCTCCTGCTCCAGCACGAACATGTGGTGGTTGAAAAACTGTTGCAGTTTCTCGTTGGTGAAGTTGATGCACAGCTGCTCCAGGCTGTTGAACTAA
>NW_025793659.1:0-2655 GCF_021613505.1 Equus quagga | reverse complement strand
TCCTGTGTCTTTTCTGCTGCTGCCGGGTAGGAAGTGTCATCACACTTGTTGAAACTCTCTCATCAACAGGAATAGACAGGCTCTGAGTGATGCTTTCTTATGTGATAAAACAATTGTTTGGTTTTTACAATATTTTTGTTGATCAGAGGTTTCTTAGTAGTTCGTCTGTTTATCATTATGTTGTATAATGAGCTAAATTCACTACATCTGACCACTGGGGTCTGCATGTTGTTATTAATAATAGGAATACAAATTCAACAGCTAAGGTTTGTTGGATATTTACTATATGCTAGACATTGTGCTAAGTGCTTTGTATAAGTTATTGCATGTAATCCTCACAGCTGCCTTGGAAAGGTGGTACTATTTGCGCCTTTCATGGATGGGGGACGACTCTTAGAAGGGAAGTAACCTGTGCAAGATCAGGAGAGCATGGCGCATGGCAGGGGCTCCAATGCTTTGGCAGCAGAGCCGGGGTTTGTAACCACCTGCAGAACTTGAGGAGATCTGCTCTGCTCCACTGTTCGGGACACCTCGATGCACACACGACTGGGAATGGTTTCGTCTAAGAGCGGTACCACCACACACAGAGGTCACAGAGGGTCTACAACACGGAGGAACCTGCAAACGTTCTCCTACATGACAGAAGCCGATCACAAAGGACCACGGATTGTATGATTCCGTTTCCATGAAATGTCCAGAATAGGCAAGGCCATAGAGACAGAAAGCAGATTAGTGGTTTCCAAGGGTATGGGGGAGGGGCAAATGGGAGTCACTGCTTCATGGGGATGGGGTCTTGTAAGGGGGATGAAAATGTTCTAAAAATGGATTGTTGCGATGGTTACCCATATCTGTAAATATACTGAAAACCACTGAGTTGAGTACTTTAAGTAGGTGAATTGTATGGTATGTGAATTATATCTCAGTAAAACTGTTATTTAACAAACTCAAAGAGGTTGCAAGTTTGCACTGTCATTAGTTTTCTTGTTTAAAATGTGTGGATTGCTCTCCCTGTTCCTACTTGGTACATGTTATTCCTCTCTTCCCATGTGGGCTTGGAAATTTCTGGAAATGCTGTTGTCCCTAAAACTCAGAAAATGTCATCCTGTCTATCAGTCCAGTTAGAGAAAGCTGTAGAAATGCGATTTGAGGCTCAGACACATCTGAGACACTGCTGTCGTGTAGAGGGCTTGGGCAACCTTGTTTCCTAAGCTGTATGGGAGGTAATCTTTCTCAGGCAGATGAATTTGAGTTTCTTTACAATGCCATTTCCATCCTCCATTCCTGGATATTGCAGGCCAGATAGGAATCTCAAAATCTTTTTGAATTTGTCATTGTCTTACTCAGTATCACCTTTGTTGCCATTGTTACCCTCATCACCTTCTTTATCTTTTACTGAGTGCTGACTATGTGCTTAGGGACTGTACTTACAGCATTAAACTCAGAAATCTTGTAAGAGGCAGAAAGATCTTAGAAGCGAGTGTGTTATCTGGAGTGCTAGGTGCTCTACATACAGCTGCTGGTTGAATTTGCCCAGTGTCGGTCGATAACATTCCCATTATCTAAGTTCACACAGGTAGGAAATGACAAAGGTGGAGTGTGAGTCCAGATTTGTCTCATCCCAAAGTTCATGGCCTTTCATGGACTTTGAGGTTTCTTTCATGTGTCAATTTAATTTGCAGTGCAGCTATTTTTCATAGATCTTTTCCAGTATGGAAGATTTATAAATTTTTCTGCTACAACGTTTCTGAACTCACATCAAAGATCTCAAAGCCAGCAATGTCCAAGACCCCGATGAAGTACTGCCTGGGCTGCTTGGTGTCCAGCTGCTGGTTGATGCGGGCGACCATCCAGAGGAACATCTTATCGTAGACGGCTTTGGCCAGAGCACCGACTGCGTTGTACACCTTCATAGACAGAGTAATGATTGTTGGGCTTATTAAGGACATGCCATGAAGGCCTGGGAGGTGTGTGATTCATTGAGGTCCTGCACTTACCTGCTCTACAGTCTGGCCTTTGGTGACAAACTCATTGCCGACCTTGACCCTGGGGTAGCAGAGGGCTTTGAGCAGGTCAGCAGAGTTCAGACCCTGAAGATAGGCAGCCTTGTCAGCAACTGCAGAGACACAATTCAGGTACCCAAGGTGACCTACTGTGGGCTTCACAATTCACTGGGGCAGAGTAGGAGTGAGTAATTTCATGGAAAGTCTATGTGGGGATAAATTTGCATATGTCCATGGGAAACTCGGCTGTAAAGGAGGCATGAGTTTGGACTTGGCTTTTTGCCTATGTTCTCTCATTAAACCCAGATGGAGGTTTATTTGGTACCTTCAGTGCCATCTGGCTCAGCTTGCTCCTCACGCTGCTTCTGCTTGAATTTCAGGTTCCCATAATGCATTACTGCCCCTGTGAGCTTATAGATGGACACTCTTTCATCAGAAGTGAAGCCCAAGATCTCAATGGCACTCTACCGGGAGGGACGAGAGGACAAAAGTTAGGCCAGAAAACTGTAGCCTATTTAGGAAAATTTATACCATATCCTTAACTACACATACAATGTGTTGTTACTGTCCTTCCCAAACATAAAGGAATTTTTAAAAAAGCTGCATGTGTAACTTACATCTGTGGCCATCAACTCTTCTTGGTCATCAATGCTGG
>NW_025793658.1:0-9003 GCF_021613505.1 Equus quagga | reverse complement strand
AAGTTTCATGCTAGACATTTTATGTATTCCGACTATTTTAGGACAGTCGGGCATTATTTTACAATGAGAACAAAGATCAGGTTGTAATTCCCATGTGCTTATATATTTTAAAGTGTAGCCAAGTCAACATGGATTTACATCCACCCTCCCTCAAATTCTGAAAGGCTGTAACTCTTCCCTCTCTTCCCCGTTGTCCACGGAGGACTGATACTGACAAGCCTTTAACAGCCTCTGTGTGGAGAAAGCTTTCAATTTATCAGTTTCATGAAACCATGCTGAAGTCTTCACGTCACCTATGTGTGCTTTTCACTTGACAGAAAACCTAAGTTGAGATGTATTAAATGCTATTGACCACATGTCTTTATTCTTCAGCTGTCTCATATTATATGCCGAATTTTTAAATTTCTTCTACTTTATAAATTTCATTTTCTCCCATTTAACTAGAGGATATCAGAGCTAATATAGATGTTGTCAATTATTTTGCATACTGTTATTTCTTATTGTATGTAGTTTTCTCTTTGCATTTTATACTAGGATAATGCAATCTTTCATCAGATGAATATATCTCATTTTATGTAAGAAAAATAAAATTAAACTTTTGAAATATTGTTTTATCCTTTGCCTTCTACTTTCCATAGTACATAGTGATGAAATAAAAACTAATGCTTTCCATGCATTGGATATTTTACATAATTACATATATGCACCCATATGGAATTTGTTTTGCTTCATGTGTTGGTTAAAAGGTTTTTTGCTTTCCGCATGACTTCCTCTCCACCTTGATTTTCCAACACCTAACAGCTCTTGTTGTAAGGAGAGGATCGCAGTTTATCATTCCAGTGAATGGGGCCAATTCAATGACACTATATTCCAAATCAATATGAACCCACGGCATGGCTTCAAAATATACTAAATAGGTGTCTGTATATGTACAAAAATTACAGTGTACAAGTCACATCTGGAGATTAGGGGTGCATCTCCAAAATGATAATATAAAATACCTAAAATTAAATCTAATAAAAATGTATCAAGTGTATATGAGAAAAACATAGACTATTCCTGAAATATATGTAGGGAGACATAGATATAAAATCACATCAGGTTCTTGGGTAGAAAAACTCAATATCATCAACACATCAATTGTCCCTAAGCTAATTTATAAATTTAATTTGATCCCAATACAGATAGTGCCATCAATTAGTTATTGGATCCAGGGGTGCTATTGCAAGTAAATCATATAGGTGAAAATACAAATAAGGATAGGCAAGAAAACACTGAAAATTGAAAAAAAAAAAAAAGAGGATAAGATTTCAGTTAACCTAGCTCCAGAGATCTCTTGTACAAGACTATATGTATAATCATCAATATATTATACACTTAAAATGTTGTTAAGAGGCTAGATCTCATTTGTAGTCTTCTAAACACTTAAGTGTTCTCAACAGAACTATAACTACAGAAAGGGAGAAGTTTATGAGTCCCCACAAACAAAACCCCCAGGATCAGAGGGTTAAATGGACAGGTCCCACAATTCTTTTAACTATCTGATAACCCAATGCTGCTTACTCATTTTAACAGTAGTGTCACCTTACCACATTTTTCTACATCTATTTTTGGCCAAATTTTCAGCAATCAGCTCTTATCGCTTTTGTAATTAATGAAGAAACACAATATGATTTCAAATTAATCCTTTGTTTTTTTCCTAAACACAAATTCATAGGATGTCAAAACACAGATAAATGGGATCCATGTCCACTATCCAGTACTACCCATATCCAAGTGAGAGATTAGAGCCACCATGGTGGACAACCCACACTGCACACACACACACACACCAATACACAAACACACATAGATGCAAACACATGAGTGTGCACAACCCACACTCAAATACACAGTCAAATACCCTCATACACTTACACACACACCCACATACACTTCCCATAGCAAACTCACACTCACCCAGATGCTCATCAAATACAAGCACACACTCACATTGACACACACTCAGCCATACTCACACAATCCCATTTGTATAATCACATTCACACCATCAGCATTCGAGAGTGGATTTCCACGTGCACACGTATGGAAGAATACAGGCATCTCCTGACTTTGGATACCTAAAAATCGGGGAGGGCGCATGTTCCACCCTTTTTACTACACCCTGCAACAACCCACAAAGATGAAATGTACCTTGTTCGATATTTCAAAGTACTTTACTTTGTGATGAAGGCACACAGCATCCATCAAACTTGGAATGTTGCAAGTGAGTGAGAGAGGAGGGCACAATGAGGGCAGTGGGAAGGCAGGGTGCAGAGGGCACGGGGACTTGGAGGAATAGGGGCAAGACCCTTCAAAGACATAGAATGCCCTAATACCTGATAACTACAGACAGGGACAGAAAGCCACTAGGGAAAAGCTACAGTGGGCCCTGTGGCACTGGAGTACACTCAGGGACATCAGTACGAACACAGACTTAGCTGTAGACAGATCAATAGTCAGATAGATCCAGAGAAAATTATAGATATGTGTGTGAACAGATATTCCCTAGGTCCATCTGCTTAGAGGGACTAACAGGGATGCTACTCAGGTAGCAATGAGAACCCCCAGCACCTACATCCGGGTTTCAAATACCATTCTCCAATAAAAGGCTCCTTGGAGAAATGGCTGATCCTCAGGAAGCAGAAGCGAAGAGATAATAAGAGCCTGGAGGATCTTGTAGTTGCAAAAGCACCAAGGAAGTGCTCCAAAAGTGAAAGCTTGGGGACATATCAAAGGAACTCAGTGGCCAACCTGAAAAAGCCCCAGTGTTCTATCACCAAATCTGTGACATCAAAGGGGTGTCTCCCAATTCACTTCAATTCTGACATTATCTGGCGTTAGTACAGACCCCACAAGGGAAGGGCAAAGTCCTTCACAGGACTGTCCCCAGGTCAGAACCACTGAGGAGTCTCAGGCATTCCCCAAACACCTGCACTTCTGCCAGACAAATACAAATGCAAGGCTTCACACAGGCCCCTGTGATTCAGATTTCTAGGGGATGACACAGAACTCAGGAAAGTGCTCCACCTGGGATGATCATTGATAAGGTTACTTCCTATATCCGGATCCACAAATGGAGGCCACCCCAGCGTCCCGGCCACTTCACAAATCTAAACCTCAGTCAACCTGAACTTAAGGGAAACACCTGTCACTGAAACCTACCGTGTACCCATGACAATCCTCCAACTCAGCTTTGGCTAGCTTACCTTAGCCTAGAAAATGGGACCTGCTAGCTAATCATGCCCTGTTTGCCAGTTGCCCCTTCTAAGGCTCGATAAAACTCCCTTTCCCCAGATACCTCCAGAAGAGTCTCCACTGCTGTGGGACACTGCATCCCCCCAAACCATGGGTTGTCTTCCCCGGAAGAAAGGATATAAAAGTCACTACTAAACTGTTTTCATTTTGTCATTTGACATTATTTTATTACAAAAGATACCAAGAAACAGCCAGATGAAGGGATCCATAGAGCGAGATCTGGGAGGGTCCCCAGCACAATAGCTTCTGTTCCCCACCAGGACTCTCCCTGGAGCTTCTCTATCCAGAGATTTTAATCAGGGTTTTGTCACCTGGGCATGACTGATTACATCACTGGCCATCTGATTGAATGTAATCCCCATCCTTACTCCCCTCCCTGGATTTTGGCAGCTGACTGTTCCAATCCAATTGTGTGCTTGGTCTTTCTGGTGTCCAGTCCCCTGGTGGGACCAGACACACACACACACACACACACACACACACTTCCATTTCTGTTACCTCATTAGCATAACAAAGACACTCTTACCATTAAGGAAATTCCAGGGGTTTTGAAGCTCTGTGCCAGGGACCTGGGACAAAGTCCGGGGATATGTCACTTTATTATACCATGGCTCCAAAGGACCGAAGCTGAAAAATTTAAGCAACAAAATAAATAGCATAACATTGAATTATAACACAAAGTACAAAATAAATATAAATGGGTTCATGCTGATATGAAGACATCACAGAATCAACAAATAAAGGAGTTAGAAGAGACATAGCTTTCACACAGAAGAATCACAAATAATACATGTGGCTACCTAGCCCTCCAGTTGGTGGAGCTTAATTCAACACCCATCTGAACCCCAAGCACACACCACACAGCGTTGTAACTTTACAGAGAAGAAGCCTGTAGACCCTTCCTTAACTCAACAAGATTAGCATCACCCAATATAACACAAGTTAATTGCATGAAACCTGTAACAGTATATGCCGTAGTGAGATGCGTGCAGTATTCAACTGGGAAACCCATCAGCCAAATTCAGGTTCAGTTAGGAGAACTTGGGGCTAGGTTATAAAATTTATAAATCCTTAGAGAGATGGTAGTCCTTTAAAACATGACTACATGGAGGAATGTTAGCATATTGAAAACGTTTTCATGTAGAAATGGCCAAATGGACCTGAGTTGGGAAAAGGAGAGAAAAAAACCCTGTTTTCACTGATCAAAAAAAAAATGAAGAGAGTGTTGATATTTAAAAAAAAATTGTAAAACCACTTGTTACCTGGGATAAAATTACATGGATTTGTAGAAGGTAGATTTTTCTTTAAAATGTGAAGATGCCAACTGGCCATGCTGGAATGAGGTTGATTTTCGGGGAGCACTCTCAAATCTCTACCATGAAGAAGCAAGCAGAGCCTTCCTTTTCATTGAAGTTCTATTCAATGGATAAAGAAAATGTGGTGTATATATAGTTGACTATTATTCAGCACCACAAAAGATGGAAATCCTGCTGTTTGCCACAACATGGACGAACCCTGAGGGAATAATGCTAAGTGAGATGTCAGTCAGATAAAGATAAATACTGTAACATATTACTTATATTGGATCTAAAAAGGCCAAACTCAT
Source organism: Equus quagga (assembly GCF_021613505.1). Classification (NCBI taxonomy): domain Eukaryota; kingdom Metazoa; phylum Chordata; class Mammalia; order Perissodactyla; family Equidae; genus Equus; species Equus quagga. The sequence goes on along the minus strand of NW_025793658.1, from coordinate 4,100 downwards.
AGAAACAGAGAGTGGAGTGGTGGTTCTCAAGGATGTGGGCTGGCAGACACGGGAAGGTGCTGGTCAAGGATACAAACTTCCAGTTCTAAGATGAATAATTTTGGGATTCTAATGTACAGCATGGTGACTATAGCTAACAAATCTGCATTATAGAATTGAAAGTTGCTAAGAGAATAGATTTTAAGTATTTTCACCACACAAAAAAATGGTAATAATGTGAGGTGACAGAGGTGTTAACCAACTCTACTTTGCTACTCACTTCACAAGATGTATGAATATCAAATCATCACTTTGTAAAACCTTACACTTACACAATGTTATACGTCGATTTTATTTCAATAAAACTGGAGGAGGGGGGGAAAGACTCATCATCCTCACACTGCTTCCTTAAGATGTTAGAATCCCTTTCATATTGTGGGGGATGCCAACCGTTTTGCCTCTCTCTCTGTTTCTCTTCATTGGGATGTTGTCCCAGGCACTGCAAACTTTGTGCATATTGTGACTACCAGCATGGCAAAGAGAGTGGGATCCTGGACAAAGTGCTTGGGAGCAGCATGGGACCCATCAAGAAGTCTACCTCCATCCTTAGGTTGGTCCAGGAGGTAAGAGGAAACCCAGTTCAAATCTTTGGATGGAAAGCTATGCCAGGTAGATGGATCTCATCTGAGGTCTCTTGACATCCAGGACAGATCTATTCTTGGACGTATGGACGGGCATCAGCATAGTAGGATGCTGTGTGAGAAACAGCATTCACGGAAAATGTGTTTTACTCTAAAGGAACAGTAAAATACAAACAGCTCAACTGAAAAAAAAAAAAAAAAAGAACCTAAGAAAAGATTTCAGAGTAAAACAAAACAAATGGTCAGTTCACATATAAAGAGGTATCCAATCTCAATAGTGATCAGAGAAAAATAAGTTACAAAAAATCATTTGTTTGTTGTGTGACCCTCAGTTGGTTAAATTAAAAGTTCACTAATATTGTCACTTTTTAAGATCAGTAGAAAAACATCATTTCATACTGGCTTGTAGAGGATATAGATGGGCAATGACTATATGTAACATAACATAATATTCACCACGAGTTTACCAAACTGTTACTTGCCTTTTCAATTTTTTTCCACCTTATTGTGGATTGTCTCCCTTTTGTTTTGAGTGGGTGGAAATAAATTTATACGTTCTGCATATTGTATCTCTCTGAGTGATGGCAATTGCGTTATACACTTCCATTGTTTAACTGTTCTTAAATTACATTTGCAGACAGAATGTACCAGTTTTAATGTTATAATAAGTATTAGTAGGTATAAACTTTGTGTAGGTGCTGGTTCCAAAAAACAACAATAAAAAAATATGTTTGAGTACTTTGGGAGAATGTGGATACGAACTAAGTATAAGATGAAATTAAGAAACTTTTAAAAAAAATTTGTGTTATAATAGCCTGGGAGTATTTGATTGTCTTTTATGTCCTTGAAGAATTATTTATTAGAGAAGAATTTTATGGCTCACAACTTATTTATTAGAGAGAGACATCATTTGAGCATTTGCATTCACCCTCTCTAGCTCTATTTCCCACTCAACCCCCATCCCAAAGGAGAACTTTGGAATGGATGCACAAGACTGGCAAAACATTGGCACATTTTGAAGTGGTCTTAAGGGTAAACAAATGGTCTGTCGCTTTACTTTCCTTAATCCTGTGAAAGTTTAACATTTCCATAACAATAGCTTTAAAGACAAGAAATCATCAGTGGGAAACTCTGTTTACAATTATTTATTTTTAGTTCACTGCTGGTTTCATTTTTATATAAAGAGATGATATTTGTCAGATATATTCAAAGGTAAAATTGACTTGTCAATTCTCCTACAGTGAAGTCTAGTCCTTAAAGATCCAGTGCAGGGGCCGGCCCCCTGGAGAGTGGTTCAGTTCTCAAGCTCCGCTTAGACGGTGAAGGGTTTCGCTGGTTTGGATCCTGGGCATGGACCCAGCACCGCTCATCAAGCTATGCTCAGGCAGCGTCCCACATAGCAGAACCAGAAGGACCTACAACTAGAATATACAACTATGTACTGGGGGTCTTTAGGGAGAAGAAGAAGAAGAAAAAAAAAAAAAAAGATTGGCAACAGAAGTTAGCTCAGGGCTAATCTTAAACAAACAAACAAAAAGATCCAGGGCAAAGTTTCCACACTCATTTACCAAGAGTGGGAACAGGAGATGGAAACGCTTCATTTGCATAAAGCTTATGAAAACACATTTTTTAAAGTTTAATTTATATGTAATTTCTATAAAGTGACATTATCAGAGAGAAGAATATTGAAAATAGATGTATTTCATGGATATGGAAGAAACCTTTCTGATGAGCCTGTGTAATCCTTGCACCCTTGGGAACCCCTCACTTCTGCCTTCCTGGCGGAAGCAGCAGCAGAAATCTACCAGGGTCTTCAACCGTTTTGGGTTGGAACTGGGTCAGAAGTAAGATACTGAGGACTTCCCTCCCTTCCAGTCCCCATGTCCCCTAACTTTGCCATTTGACACCATGCCAGGACCCTGCAAAAGTGTTTCCCCATCTACATGGGTTTTTCCAGTACAGCTACAACCAGCAACATTCCTCATCTGAGCTCAGCTGAGGCTCTGATGAATGGCGGGAAAGTAGAACATTTTCAGCCAATAGGAGTGGCCCTGCCGAGGGGCTACTTAAAGGCAAGTCCATCAGGGCAAACCTCACTTCCGAGTCTGGACGCCTCGGAGAGAGGGTCTTTCGTTTGGGCTTCAAAATGGAATCAGCAACTGAAGTTCAAGACCCCCACAGCTCCTCCATCCCATGCCCCACTGACCAGCCCCCTTTCCAACAGGACTCTCTTAAAGAAAGGGGTTCAGAGGTGGAGGAGAAAGCATTCGAAGAAAAAGGCAAGACATTCTCTTCTCAGTTGAGAGCCAGTTGCATCCAAAGGCGAGGTGGGGACCTGGGCTGTGTGCATGGAGGCTGGAAGGGGGGTTGGGATCAGGGATACCGAGTTTTGTGTCTTTCGTTGGGTTTTTCTTTGCGATCGGTGATAGGAAACGTCACCCAGCCTTCAGGAGGGCTTTGAGAAATATAAGTATGACCCCCTGGAACCATATTACTCCGGTTCCCACTGGACACTGGCTGAACAGCTGCGGTGGAGAGAATTGCCAGCGAATACTGGTCAGGGACGGTCTAGAGGGTTCTTTTGCTCTGAGGGAGACAGTCACCTAAACTCTGTCTTTTTCTCCAGGATCAGAGCCCAAGACAGATGAGGAGAACTTCGGGGAAACTGAGCTCCAAGGCGGAAACAACTGCATTGCTCCATCAGGTAAGATCTGGCTTTTCTGGGGAGGAGGCCACTCAGTCTCTCGGAGAAGGGAAGTCGGTGCGCTTGACCCCCAGGCCTTGCAGATCCTGCACTCCAGGCACAGCTGGGAGTTTGAGTTGCAACCTTGGCTCCCTGTGCGTCCAGGTTGGACTAGGTTTCCAAGGTCTCTGGGGCAGGAAGTCACTCAAACTCTGACTTCATCCACAGAATCAGAAGGCTGCTCCAATCCAGAGAGCTTCAGGAAGAGGAAAACCCGTTCCAGGGACAGCACCCGCGAGACAATAGGTAGGATCTTTCATTTGGGTCCTGAGGTGTACAGACAGAAAAGCAGGGAACCTATCCAGTGCGTGGGCAGGAAGGGGGTTCTTCAGTGTCTGAAGTGGGTTTAGACACTCTGGGATCCAGGGAGCAGTTAGGGACCTAGGACAGGCGTGGCACGGCCTCATTTTAGAGATGAGGGGGCGGAAAGGAGCAAGAGATGGCGGGGCGGGGGGTTCACAGGAAAGCGGAAGGCGCCCGGTAGAAACCCAGGAATGGTGGTCCACAGGAATTCATCTGGCAGGTCTCTCACCCACATACTTCCTCTGCAGGGGCTTCTCTACAGGAGCGCAAAATGACTTTGGAAAACAAGAAACCGAAAGGTCCTGACGCTGGCCACACCAGTGAGAGTGAGGAGATCTGGGATGCCCGCCCCAGGAGACTCCTGAAGAGAAGCCGTGGGCGCAGCAAGCGGCCCAGATCCAGGTCCCCAGGAGACCTGCCGCCTCCACTTCGGA
>NW_025793657.1:0-8208 GCF_021613505.1 Equus quagga | reverse complement strand
TTTCAGGGCACCTTGGGGACGCTGGGGAGAGGTCAGGCCCACGGGCCATGAGCTTGGAGTGCCGATGCGTGAGGTTTATTGACATTGCGGTTCTGCGTTTCCACAGGCCACGTGAGGCCCAAGGAGCTCTGGGGAGATGAAGTTCAACTGCCTCTCCTTCCGGCAGCCCTATGCAGGTTTTGTCTTAAATGGAGTCAAGACTGTGGAGACGCGTTGGCGTCCCCTGCTGAGCAGCCACCGGGACTGTACCATCGCCATCCACATTGCTCACAGGGACTGGGAAGACGCAGCCTGGAGGGAGCTGCTGGTGGAGAGGCTGGGGAGGACCCCCGCTCAGATTCAGGCCTTGCTCCAGGAAGGGGAAAAGTACGGCCGTGGAGTGATAGCCGGCAAGTGCTGCTGTGCCGACCACCGCTCAGACACCTCCCAGGGCTGCCCCCGGGACCTTGCTCTGGAGATTGGTGGCTTGTTTTCTGTTGAACTGCTGCATGTGTGGGCTATGTGGTTTCTTTCAGCAACACACCTTCAGAGGGGCAGCAAGGGGCACTTGGCTGAGGGTTGGCAGGCTGAGGTTCCACAACCCAGGGTGAACCCTTTCTCCATCCTGGGCCTCCGTTCCCATTTGTGATACAAGAGGCAGGATGAGGTCCGAGTCTGCATGTGGGGTTTGCCTGTGTGTATATGTGCTTGTGCGTGCATGCGTGTGGCAGAGTCCATGAGATGCAGCACAGCACACAGAGCGGGTTGGACTGGCCTCTGGACTCAGGCTGCCTGCCTGGCTTTATGTGCCTGTCCCACCCCCAGTGGCCGCTGCATACTGGGCAAGTCCCCTGACCCCTCAGTGGTTGAGGTCCCACATCAGTTCCGGTCACCTGGTGAAGTGCTTGGGGACCCGAGGGCCTCCAATTTCCCTTCAGGGGCCGGGGCCCTTGTGATCTGTACCTGCTGCCCTCAGCAGTCTGACTGGGATCTGCCTGTTATTTTGGTGGGGTTGTTGAGGACAGGACCCTCTCCTCCTGATTGTCCCTCCCTCGGCCTCTCTCAGAATCCTGCGGACAGAGTTTGGCACGTCAGAAGTGCTCATTCAGAGTGACCCACTTCACTCCGTGTCCATTGGGCGATATCATCTTAGTCTCTGGTGGCTGTAACTTTGAATACCCATGTTCTCTGACAGGCAGGCCCTGGTTTATGGAAGGAAAAACATCTCTGTGCTTCTCTCTTTGTGTACAGGGCTTGTTGACATTGGGGAAACTTTGCAGTGTCCAGAAAACTTAGATCCTGATGAGGTTGTGGAACTGGAAAATCAAGCCGTGCTGACCAACCTGAAGCAGAAGTTCCTGACGGTGCTTTCAAACCCCAGGTGGCTGCTGGAGCCCATCCCCAGGAAAGGCGGAAAGGATGTCTTCCAGGTAGACATCCCAGAGCACCTGATCCCCTTGGGGGAGGAGGCCTGACGAGCGTGGGCTCCTCAGAGGAAGGTCACCGAGAGACCAGCTAAATCATGACCCAGCAGCTCGTCGTCAAACGGAGGACGTGGAAATCGGGTTCGGTGTGGATTGGCACTGCAGGGGAACGCGCTACCCACTATGTGCTGTTCATGTAAACAGCTTCTCCACTCAGATGCAGGGATGGGGGAGCGGGACTTTCCTTGCACGTCTCTGGGCTCGGTGACAGTCTCAAGGACTTTGACCTTCAGGAAAAAGGCAAAGCTGCCAGAGAGTTCTTGGCACTGCCACTCATTTTGGTCCAGCTGATTTCTGGATTGACCAAAAAATACGTTTTAAGAGGAATCGTTAGTGTTCTCCCCTCTCTTTGTTCTAGTCAAACTCATAGAGTGTTTGCACAGCATCCAGGGGACGTTGTGTGGAGGCTGGGAGCGGGCGCTGAGTGATTGCTGGAGAGTGACCAGCCCTGGATGGCCTCATTCCTGATGAAGAGGACATCGGACTTGGAAACAGAGCACCTGTCTGTCCTTGCAGAAGACTCTTGCTCTGTTGTAAAAGTGTCCCTTGGCTCCTGGGGCATGAGTGTTAGACATGTTGCACAGCCACTTCATGTGTGAAGAAAGGAGCCTAAATACAGCTCTTTCGGAAAAGTGATAAGTAGCATTGTTTATTTTGTAGAAAGTCTTTTTCTTGCTTTTGTTTTTTTTTTGTCATTTATTGGGAAAATTTCTAATGGTTGTTACCTATGAGCATGATGGGCTAAACCAGGCAGTGGTTGGACATCCCTCGGCAAATGAGGTGGCCCTACTTTTAGGTGGACCTCTTTGGAAGACCCCTGGCTCTTGGTCAAGAGACATTCAGCTGCTGATCAGAAACTTTCTGGCATCTTAGGGGGACCCATGAGGAAAGACTCTCCTATTTCAAGATGCATGAATAGTGTTAGATGATAGCCCCAAGGTCAAGAATCAGGCTATTCTGTGTCCTGACCACCAGGCCAGGCTCAGGGAATGAGATCTTCCTGGGCTTGCCTTGATACTCCCTAGCCAAGTCCTTGGCTGAATGTGTGAAAACGCTGGTTCTTTAAATGAGAGGACAGTGGGGACCAAAGCCTGTTTGGGACCAGGATTTCCAGCCTCCTCAGGCTTATCTGAGGAGGTGTGTGTAGTATCACAAGTTAGAAAGAACACCGGGTTACAATTCTCATTAGATTCTTTATTTACTCTCTCAGAATTTTGCATCATGGTTATAAACAGTCGTTTTTATCTGTCACTGGTCATCTGTGAGCTTAGGGACCTGGATTGTCCTTGCAGTGCTCACAAAGTACACATTTGTAATCTGAGGAGCCCTTGTGCTCCTCGTCCTCGTCAGGGGCCTCATTTGAGGACATCACTGAAAGGGCAGCCAGCAGGATGGAATAACAGGTGTTGTATAAGGACATCACCGAATCATGATCTGGGTAATGGGGGCTGGTGGGTGGTTCCCCTGCGCCCTCCCTTCCAGCAGTAGCCAGGGGCACAAACTTACTATTCCTGGACGTGCCCTCCCCACTTGGGCTGCCTGGCTCACTTCGGCGACCATTTTCCAGGGCACATCTCACAGAACAGATATCAGAACACAAGAACCACCAGGTGCCACTGGTTCCCTGAGCTTTAGGGTTTTCCTTCTGGGCCATTTCGTCAGCTGCTTTGGTGGGTTCATTGTGACGGATTCGTGGGGAGCGCCTCGTAGCTGCTACCTGCTTCTTTCTCTTTGGAGTTGTTGCGCTGGTCCCAGGCCGAGCGATAATTCTCAGGTCGCCTCTTCTCCGAATGTTCTCAATGAGCAGAGGCTTGTCTTTCTGAAATTTGGAGTTACGGTACATCTGAAATGAAATCAATCCTGTTAGTCATCCTGGGAGCAAATATTCACACCCCCCCCCCCCCCCCCCCAATCAGAATGGTCTTGTTTTCCTAGGGAGAAAAGATCTTTTTAACTTGCTGGCAAGTTTCATTTTGCCCTGGAGCCTGAGCTTACTCAACATACATAATACCTAGGTTAAGGTGCATCTATCTCCTTGACATTAAGTGACCTCTCAGAGTCTTTTGTCACACCTGCAGATTATCTCTGAGGGGGCTGTCCTTTAAAAGGAGCAAATATACCTTCTCATCTTTCCGTAAATAAAGTCTCATGTGAAAAAAGTTATCCTCAGAAATTAAGCCCTTTCAGTGCATCATTCATCTTGGTCTGCTAGGAAGATGTTCGAGGGACGGAGAACATGGGAAACAGAAGGACGCTCTACTTTACCATCATTCTCTTGTTCCCTGGAGAGTGAACCGAAGGGTCGTTTGGACGTATTTTGCTGAAGCCGTAGAGATTCAGTTGGCAGATAAAACTCTTCAAGCTGTCTGTTTCAAAAATTCTCCCTGGGCCTCTCTGGTGAAGAATCTCCCTCTGGAAAAGATCCTCTTCAATGATCACGGTGTCTCCCTCGTCATTCCAGCGCACGGACATGAAGGCGTCATCCTCAGCTACCATCCAAAGCTTTCTTGGGAAGGAGAGCCCGAGAAGGTGGTGGTTTTCTTCCACGTGGATGGCGCCTTGGTTTGGGTCCTGTGGTCGCAGGTTGTCTTGGGGGCCTGGATCTTGGCTCATGGCTTGGTCACTGTGGGTCTCCAAAATCTCCCTTGAATCCAGATTTGGATCCAGGGATGAATTAGATGGGACCTCTGTTGCTGGCTCTCGGTCACCCGATGGGGCCTGTTTGACTTGCTCTGTCTGGTCGGTACTCTGACTAGCCATGGAGCTAGTCTAGGTCAGGAGCATTTTCTGTCCGAGACCAGATCACTGAACTCTCAGGTCAGAAATGCCTTTGGTCAGGGTGGGGATGCCCAGTAAATACTGTCCACAAAATTCTAGAGTCTCTATAGTGGGGCAACCGGCTGCTTAAGTCATCGTTCTCTTTAGTTGTCACATGATGTCACAAAGGTGGCTCACAGCTGGTCTGGAGCAGGAGCCCTGGCCAAGTGTGGGGGAGGGGAGGGATGCAGTGTCCCAGCTTCTCTCTTTTCTAAAAGGAGAGAAACTTCTGGTTCAAGTTCCCAGAAAAGGCTCTGGTCAGTCACCAGGCACATTGTTTCATGGGGCTGGGCCCTGGATGGGTTGAGAAAGCATGATCCTATCTCCACTCCCACCTCTAAAGACAGGGAGGGGGACCTGTTGCTGACCTCTCTGGTGTGCTCAAGGGCCTGGCCCTGGTTAGTCCTAGCTTGGCTCCCACCAAGACCAGGCGGGTCAGATAGACCCTTGGGGGACTGTGCTTCCCAGTAGACGGTGGTCCCTAGCAGGCTTATTTGCCTAGTCTGGGTTGATAGCCCCCTCTTTCTTCCTCTCGACCCCACTTCTTGCTTTGGTCTCTTCCTGCTGCTCCTGCTGGTTGGTTGGTCCTGCTCAGATGGACACAAACAAGGAGTCTTGCCCCTGGGTCAAGTTGTCCCCAGAGTAGTGCTGTGCTGGAGCACAGTGGGAGTGCTTCTGATGATCCTCAACCTCAGCGTCACCCAAAGCACCTCAGACAGTGTTACCCACAGCACTGGTGTGACGGTGGATGGCCACATCCTCCACTGTGCTTGGGAGGGAGTCTCCTCTTGAACTCTACTTGCCCCCAAATCTCATCCCTCTCCAAATCACAGTAGGATTGTCTTTAGTTTCCATTTCTTCGCCATAGAAACTCTTCTGGTTGCCCTGGATGAGCTCACTTTGGGAACACCTGCATGTGCCCTTTTCAAATCACCTTACCCAGCTTCTCGGATACAGCCTCCCTTGAGGCTTCCTCTAAAGCCCTATTTCCTTTCTGCTTTAGAGTGGTTTGGCTTCTGCTCTGCCAGATTTCTGGCCTCTCACTTCCAAATTGGATCTCCTCTAGTACTTCCCCTTTTAATTCCTTCATTTGGGGGGTTTAGCACCTATTCTGTTCTGTTGAGACAAAGCATTTCACTGACTCATTCCGCTGAGCCAGCCATGCTCTCCTTGCCTGAAGTCCACCTCCACCCCTGACCTGTGTGTTCCTCCCCTGCCATTACCTGGATGGTAGGTCCATTGAATAATTTTGTATGCTCTTGGGTTAGATACTTTTCAAAGGGCCTCCTTTACACAGACTCACTCCCAAGGAAAATTCCTACTCGTTTAGCTAGATGTGAGTAAGGAAACCAATGTGAAGATACTCATCACTGTGTATTTGAAAATAGATGAGAGTCTGGGTGTGGAATGGGACAAAACCCAAATGAAAGTCATCCTCATCACACAGGAGAGGATAGGACAGGGATTTTGGTGATAAGTGTTCTCTAGATGTTGTGGACAAATTTGTCCTTAATATTCACTCTGCATCTAGAGATAGAGTGGTACCATAGGAAGGCCCTGTCTTCAAGGATCCTAGGTGTTTGTCCTCGCTGCCACTGAGTAGGGTCATTTGCCCTCTCTGAGGGTCAGTCCTTTGTTTCTAAAAGGGGAGTGCAAAGAGGGTTGGAAAGAGAATCTCCCAAGATGCCTTTCAGTCTGGGGACTGCAATCCTTAATGGAGCCCCCAGGTCAACATTTAGGCTTGATATGTGGTCTTTGTGATTCTAAACAGGTTTCCAAAGCATTCATTGAAGAAGTCCATTTATCCTGTAGGGACATGCCCTCAGAAGCTAAAAATTTTAATGGAAGCCATTGGTGGCTTCTCAGAAGGGGGCTCCTAGAGTCTTTGGATGAACAGCCATCTCCCTTCAGTTGCACACCAGAGTATTTTTGCCTCAGTGAGTTCTGTAAAGACTGAGAATGAAATTTCCTTGTGGCCTGTGCTAGCTCATGAACTCAGCTGATGACCTATACAAAGGGATTGGACTGTTTGGTTGGAGAAGAGAAAATGTCTTGGGAAACCAAAGTCTGGCATTCTGCAGAGAACCAGTATTTACTTGATATGATTTAGACACTCGTATGTCCTAAGTCTTCCGTAGGACCATTAGCTCAAGTCCTTTGTTTCAAGAGACACCGAATTTCCATTGGGGTTAAGAATCTAGGACATGAGGCTCATCTTGTCCTCTGAAAATGAAATACCCATGGTGCTGACTTCAGCCTAGTTGACGAAAGGCATTATGGAAATGGCTTCCCTTGACAAAGTCTTCTCAGTCCCAGAATTTCAATACTTGGCCCTGTGGCCGCCAGTCCTACAGTCTTTATTAGGTACCAACCATGCTCAAGACCCTTTGAGAGAAATGACTGGTTGGCTCTTCAGTGCTCCAGAGGCCCCAGAGATGACCCATAGGTGTCACTGCATTATGGACCAAACCCCCAGAGTCAAGTGGCTGTAGCACAGCACGGCTGATTGAGCACTGAGGACAGCCACCCCAGAGGGAAAGTGATTTCAGTCTGGACTCACTGCAGGTTCTGCTCAGCCTGCAGCCAGGGAGGAAGTGCCTAGCTCTGGGCTATGGGGCCCAAGGCCTGGGGCCGCCAAGGGGCAAGCCTGGCTGTGTGGCCTTTTTGCCTTCCTCTCTTTCCGGCCCTCATCGCTCAGGAGGTCCTCGAGGGTGCTGCCTCTTTACTGATCTCCCTCCCTCCTGGGCACCAGCCATACCCCTGCAATTGGTCTACCTCACACCTGAGGTGTCTCTCTCAGCCATGGCTCAGACACAGGCCCTCATGACATCCAAGGCATGCCCTTTCCAGTCTCCCGGCCACTGCGTTCCTCTTACCTACTCAGGCTTCTGCCAGCCCAGAGGCCCTCCAGCCGCTTTCACTCACCATCTTCTGAGCTCCAGCCCCACTGGGCCCCTGGTGCTATTGTTTGACATACTGGGAGCTCCTGTCAGGAAAGGTCCTCCTGCTACTCCCTCTATGGCAATGCTCTTCTCTGTCCAGAGGCCCCTCAGCATGTCGGGGTCCCACTCCAAGACCTCCTCAGTAAGGCCTTTCTCCTATCCCAGGTCCCCCTCACAGCTCCTTCCCTGGGGTTCCCACATAGTGCCCCTGCCCCACTGTGATGTTCGGTGCATCGGTCTCCTCCTCCAGACTAGGAAGGAGGACCTTGAGCATGAACATGGCAGAGACCATCATGTGAACCCGGTCCCCAGTATGCATGTTGGAATGAAGGAAGTTCTGTGTCACCAGGAGCTGGGTGGGGTTTAGTGTCCTTGAACACAGCTCTGCATTGTAACAGTAATGATAGGAGCAGTCGTGGAGGACGCAACCTCCTGCATCACAGTGCCTGTGTGAGTGCTCTGAGGGTCTGTGCCATTTGCTCTTCAGCACAGTCCCTGGCAGGTACCAGGAAAGGCCCAGCCTTGGCTTGGCAGATGGAATCACAGGCCCAGCTTCCACCCTGAGGAAGAAGTAGAGCTGGAATGGGGCCCACAGCCTCACCCCCAGAGGGGGCCCTTCTTTCTGCCATGAAGCCACTGGCACACTGCAGGACAAGCACCAAAGGAGAGTCTTTGTTGTCTGGTCACGTCTCATTCTGTAGTGGTCCAGGGCTAAGGGCACGCCAGGGAACGCGTCCTTAGAGGCTAAAAATGGCACAGGGAACGCTGGCTGAAATGTGCCTTTCTAAAGGATCCATGTGCAAGCCTTGTTATCAGTCGGCCTCCCCTTCTTGCCTTAGACAGGGAGGCCTGGATTCTAGGGATTTCCACGAGCCTTACTCTCCTTTAGGGACGTTATCCCGGTAGGAATTGTGGTGTTAAAGTCAGTCTCAATCAGTCTCTCTCTCTGGTGTAAACTCTTTGAGGATTGGAAACAGAACAAGTCT
>NW_025793656.1:0-3687 GCF_021613505.1 Equus quagga | reverse complement strand
CCATAATCTAAGCATTTGTATCACATTTTATTGTAATTGTTGATTTACCGGTCTTATCTTTACACCAGAGTATAAACTCTTGGAAACTAAAGTAAAAATTCTGTCAATGTACAGAGTGCCTGGCACAGAGTAGATCCTAGGTAAACATTCTCATTAAATAAATTAATTAGTCAAAGAGGAGATGAAGGGAGCCTGGATGCTGTGTAAGATCCAGGAACGGGGCTGGGAAGAGGCCAGGTGTGAAGTGTTGGACAAACAGGGAGGCTCAGTGTCCAGGGGCAACTGGGATGCTATTTACAAAAGGTCTTAATGGGCCTCTTAGGAGAGACAATGACTGGAGCCATTAGGTCTGATGCTGATCCCAGGAGCAGGATCCCTTTTAGTGAGAAATAATGGAATAATGACAACTTGATATCCTGCTGGGAACTGTCAATACTGCCTAGAAAAGGAACTCACTTCAAGGGGAGCAAGTTGGTGCATAAAGTTGGCCTTCAACACAAGTTGGTGGTCAGTGGGGAGCAATGGAGTGAGTAAAGTTCATTTCAGGATCTTTCATCTTGTCTTCTGGTATGAGTTCAGGGAATTGTGTGAAGTTCCAAGGGAGACAGGGACTGTGGGGAACCGAAAGACGAAATCGAGTTAAAAGAGGAGAGAGCCACTAAAGATGCTATTGGGTACCAGAAAAATCCGAAGTTTACCACATAGGAGAGGAAGGTACTTTCCTCACAGTAGGATGAGAGCAGGAGCCTGGTATGTAGTGACCGTGGGAGTGAAATGGGTAACCTGCTCCTAACAGCCAGCTTAAAGTGGCCTACCCACCCTGGTGAGGCAATGCAAATCCCTCCTAAGATTCAGTGACATGTGCCATTCCCTATCTTAGTTCTGTATGTTTTTTGACCTATATTCATACCTGGTTCCAAGCTGCTTCTGATCCTCTGGGTCTCTGACCTTGACAAAGTTCTTCTACTTGCCCTGCCTCACTCGGCTGATTTGACACTGGACCCCACTTCCTTGGTGCTGACCCCAGGGCCTCTAGACAGTAATTCTGGTTATCTACATGATTACACTGCCTCTTGTTGCCTGCCAGTGAACCCAAATTCCAGCACCCCTTTCCTAGGGTTTTCTTCTTTCCCTCTTCCCAACAGACCTGCCCAGCCCTGTAAGTGAAAACCAGACACAGAGTAATAGCTTCATGTCAAAACAGCTGATGTCATGACAGTTCATCACCTGTTCTCTTAGCATTAAACCTCTTCTGAAGCTTCCGTTAAAGGAGGGGGCATGGCCTGCCTTGTTTTGTTTGTTTTTTTTTTGTGAAGAAGATTGTCACTCAGTTAATGTCTGTGCCAATCCTCCTCCACTTTGTATGTGGGACACTGACACAGCATGGCTTGATGAGTGGTATGTAGGTCTGTGCCTGGGATCCAAACCTGTGAACCCTGGACTGCCAAAGTGGAGCATGTGAACTTAACCACTATGCCAGCAGGCTGGCCCCAATGACCTGCCTTGTTGATGCCATACACCCCACCTTCCTGACTACCACCAACTAGAGTGCAGGTCAGCACCTGATTCAAGGGCAGTTTGAATATAGGAGGAGATGGGACAACCAGGTTGTCCCGTGAGAGAGACTCAAAGGATGTAGTCCAACAGTGGTAAGTGGTTGAATTTTAGGCTATTTACATACGGGGACCTTGCAGAGAAATCTGGAGGGCAGAGAGTGTTGATTCTAACAGGCTCACACAACTATTGATGGTCTGAGGTCCAACTGTGTTTTGTTTCCATGCAATGTCCATGTACTTCCTTTACTAACACTTCAGTTTTTATTTTGCTTTAGCTAGTTTGAGTGTGACCGATTGTCCTCGCACCAAAGAGTCCTGATTGGGAACGAGGCTGTGGGGTAGGGTGGGAGTTTGATGGAAATCTGAGATGCACAGGGTGAGTTTTGGGAGGAGCAGTCTGGCAGGGAGCAGATCCAGGAGTGAGCGAGGAGGAAGACTGTTGTGGTCTTTTGGGAGCAGGAGTGCCACCATCAGGAGTATCCTGATTAGAGAGGAAGGACTGGACGGGACTTCCATACTGGAGCTGGAATTACTTCTGGGACCCCTCTTCTGCTTCTTCTTCTTCTTCTTTTTTTTTTCACTTTTTATTAAGATTATGATAGTTTACAACCTTGTGAAATTTCAGTTGTACATTATTGTTTGTCAGTTGTGTTGTAGGTGCATCACTTCATCCTTTGTGCCCACCCTCCACCCCCCTTTCCCCTGGTAGCCACTAATCTGTTCTCTTTGTCTACATGTTTAACTTCCACATATGAGTGGAGTCATACAGAGTTGTCCTTCTCTATCTGGCTTATTTCACTTAACATAATTCCCTCAAAGTCCATCCATGGTGTTGTGAATGGGATGATTTTGTCCTTTTTTATGGCTGAGTAGTATTCCATTGTATATATATACCATATCTTCTTTATCTAATCATCAGTTGATGGGCACTTAGGTTGCTTCTACGTCTTGGCTATTGTAAATAATGCTGCAATGAACATAGGAGTGCATAGGACTTTTGGAATTGGTGATTTCAAGTTCTTTGGATAGATACCCAGTAGTGGGATGGCTGGGTCATATGGTATTTCTATTTTTAATTTTTTGAGAAATGTTCATACTGTTTTCCATAGTGGCTGCACCAGTTTGCATTCCCACCAGCAGTGTATGAGGGTTCCTTTTTCTCCACAACCTCTCCAACATTTGTCACTTTTTGTTTTGGTTGTTTTTGCCATTCTAATGGGTGTAAGGTGATATCTTAGTGTAGTTTTGATTTTCATTTCCCTGATGATCAGTGATGATGAGCATCTTTTCATGTGTCTATTGGCCATCCGTATATCTTCTTTGGAGAAATGTCTGTTCATGTCACCTGCCCATTTTTTGATCGGGTTGTTTGATTTTTTGTTGTTGAGCTGTGTGAGTTCTTTATATAGTATAGAGATTAACCCTTTGTCTGATATACGACTTGCAAATATTTCTTCCCAATTGGTGGGTTGTTTTTTTTTCAATCCTGTTTTCCCTTGCCTTGAAGAAGCTCTTTAGTCTGATGAAGTCCCATTTGTTTATTCTTTCTATTGTTTCTCTTGTCTGAGAAGACATGGTGTCCGAAAAGATCTTTTTGATACTGATGTCAAAGAGTGTACTGCATATATTTTCTTCTAGAAGCCTTATGGTTTCAGGTCTTTAGGTCCAAAATGGATCTTTAGGTCTTTGATCCATTTTGAGTTTATTTTTGTGAATGGTGAAAAAGAATGGTCAATTTTCATCCTTTTACATGTGGCTTCCCAGTTTTCCCAGCACCATTTGTTGAAAAGACTTTCTTTTCTCCATTGTATGTTCTCAGCTCCTTTGTCGAAGATTACCTGTCCATAGATGTGTACTTTTATTCCTAGGCTTTCAACTCTGTTCCATTGATCTGTGCACCTGATTTTGTACCAGTACCATGCTGTTTTGATTACTGGAGCTTTGTAGTATGTTTTGAAGTCAGAGATTGTGATGCCCCCAGCTTTGTTCTTTTTTCTCAGGATTGCTTTAGCGATTCAGGGTCTTTTGTTGCCCCATATGAATTTTAGGATTCTTTGTTCTATTTCTGTAAAGAATGTCATTGGGGCCAATAGGCACATGAAAAGATGCTCATCATCGTGGATCATCAGGG
>NW_025793655.1:6901-8863 GCF_021613505.1 Equus quagga | reverse complement strand
AAGAACTCAGTGAGAACATCAACAAAGAATTGGAAAATATAAAAAAGGATCAATCAGAAATGAAGAATGCAATACCACAAATGAAACCTTCAGTAGAGGCCCTCAATAGCAGAGTAGATACAGAAGAATGGATCAGCAAGATGGATGAAAGACTAGAGGAAATCACACAAGCTGAACAGATAAAAGAAAAAAAATTTTAAAAGAGTGAGGGCAGTCTAAGGGACCTCTGGGACAACATCTAGCATACTAATATCTGTGTTATAGGTGTCCCAGGAGGAGAAGAGACACAAAGGGGCAGAAAATCTATTTGAAGAAATCATAGCTGAAAACTTTCCTAACCTAAGGAAGGAAACAGACATCCAAGTACAGGAAGCACAGAGAGCACCAAATAAGAGAAACCCAAGGAGGCCCACACCAAGACACATTATAATTGAAAGGTCAAGAATTAAAGATGAGAGAGAATCCTAAAAGCCACAAGAGAAGGGCAACAAGTTACATACAGAGGAACCCCCATAATGCTATCTGCTGACTTCTCAGCAGAAACTTTTCAGGCTAGAAGGGAGCAGCACAATATATTTAAAGTGCTGAAAGGAAAAAAACCTACAGCCAAGAATACTCTACCCAGCAAGCTTATCACTCAGAATGGAAGGAGAGATATTTTCCCAGACAAGCAAAAACTAAAGGAGTTTATCAGCAAGAAACTAGCTTTACAAGAAATGCTAAAGGGACTTGCTTAAGTGGAAAAGATAAGACCACAAATAGGAACAAGAAAATTAATTTTTAAAAAAGCAATAAAATCAGTGGTAAAGGCAAATGTACAATAAATGTAGCAGCTGATATGAAGGTTCAAAGACAAAGGTATTAAAATTATCTCTTTGCATGATAAGAGGGTAATGGATACACATGCAGAAAAAAAGTGGTTAGATATGATATCAAAAACAGAAAATATGGGATGAGGAGAGTAAAAGAGTAGAGCTTTTAGGGCCAGCACAGTGGTGCAGTGGTTAAGTTCACATGTTCTGCTCCAGTGGCCCTGGGTTTACCAGTTCAGATCCCAGGTGTGGACCCATGCACCACTTGTCAAGCCATGTTGTGGCAGGCGTCTCACATACAAAGTAGAGGAAGATGGGCATGGATGTTATCTCAGGGCCAGTCTTCCTCAGAAAAAGAGAGGAGGATTGGCAGCAGATGTTAGCTCAGGGCTAATCTTCCTCACACACACAAAACAAAGAGTAGAGCTTTCAGCAAGAGGTCAAATTAAAGAGACCAGCAACTCAATATTGATCATGATACATGTAGGCTATAATATATGAACCTCGTGATGATGACAAACCAGAGACCTATAATACACGAATAATTAATAGAAAGGAACCCAAACATAATACTAAAGAAAGCCATCAAACTATAAGGGAAGAGAGCAAGAGAAGAAAGGAACTGAGAAGAATTACTAAAATACCCAGAAAAAAAGCAACGAAATGGCAATAAGTACCTTCTTATCAATAGCTACTTTAAATGTCAATGGACTAAATGCTCCAATCGAAAGGCATAGGGTGGCTCATTGGATAGAAAAGTCAGTGGATACAGAGGAAATTATTAATAAATGCTATTTTGTATCAAGAAAGAAAAAGTACCAGCTCTAAGAGAGAACACGAACACCTTCCCCGTTAGCTCTTTCAAGAATGCGCTTAAGATAAAAGCAGTGCCCATGCCCACAAGTTCCTTTAGCTCATTATCAGAGCACTGCACACTATTTGTTGACCTTCACTGGAAGAATGGCTGCAGTGGACTTGCCGGGATGAGCTCTCTTACATATGTAGGGGGGTCAGAATAAAAAGTCTTAGTTGCAAAACAATATATTCTCCTGGTAAGAAAATAGATTCTTCATCATAGTAAATGTGGTGGCCACAAGAACATGCCAGCTACAGGGAGCAGAACTGACCAATGGCCCCAGCTGCTGCTCTG
>NW_025793655.1:5418-6801 GCF_021613505.1 Equus quagga | reverse complement strand
TTGTATCAAGAAAGAAAAAGTACCAGCTCTAAGAGAGAACACTAACACCTTCCCCCTTAGCTCTTTCAAGAATGCACTTAAGATAAAAGCAGTGCCCATGCCCACAAGTTCCTTTAGCTAATTATCAGAGCATTGCACACTATTTGTTGACCTTCACTGGAAGAATGGCTGCAGTAGACTTGCCGGGATGAGTTCTCTTACATATGAAGGGGGATCAGAATAAATAGTCTTAGTTGCAAAATGATATATTCTCCTGGTAAGAAAATAGATTCTTCATCACAGTAAATGTGGTGGCCACAAGAACTACCAGCTACAGGGAGCAGAACTGACCAATGGCACCAGCTGCTGCTCTGAAATCCATCATTTCTTTGTGCTGAGGCCACGCCTCCCACAAGCTCTTCCCAGCCCATTACTGAGCTCAGCAGGGATAGCTTGGCTGCCCTCTTCCTGAAAGATGTGAGCTGCAGGATTCCTCTATCGGTTGACTTTGGTTCAAGGTTGTCCCCCCTTTCATCAAGTCAGACCTCCATCACAGTCTGACAGCCCTGCCAGCTTCTCTAACATCTACCACAATTTCTCTCTGAAATATTTCCCTGCCAAAATCCTTGTCATCTCTTGGAGGATCCAGATTTTCTTTAAGCAAAACAAGAAATGCTCAGTTTTCAAAAACTTTTTGCATCTATAGTAACATCTATTCCTTATAAATATCCAATACATTACACAAAAGGGAAATTGTAACCCCCACAGTTTGGATGAGGAAACGAGTTAAGTGATTTAGCCAAGGTCAATTACCTTATTTTTTCTCAGTAGCTTCTCCATTTCCTAGTCTTCCATGATCAGTGTTCAGAAAAGAACTTTGAGTCTGCTTTCCCTTTTGATTAGTATTTCCCTACTATGGACAACAATAACACCTATAGTTTACTAAGCAGGCACTGTGTAAGCACTTTGCATATATTCAATTTTTCATTTAATCCTCACAACAACTCAGGGAGGTAGATACATCCCCCTTTATATATATGTGAGGAAATAGCTCCCAGGAATCAAGTGACCTGCTCAGGTCACTCACCTACTAAGCAGAAGGCCTAGGACCAGCCCCTGACTCTAAATCTAGTGCCATTAGCACTTATCATAACACGTCATATCTGTCAGCATTTTACTAAGCACACCTACATTCATTAGGAAGTGGGATGGGCACCCACCAGCAACTCCCTCTGCAGAGGTCTGGAGATGACAAGAGCCAGGGAAAGGAGGAGGTGGTGATAGGAGGTGACAAGGTACAGGCAAAGGTGAAGATGAGTAACCTTCTCCCAACTGCTCCATCTCAGGTTGCAGAAGAGTTGCTCATGGCCACCTGTACTCCAAGGGGTCTTATTTCAAAGAAAG
>NW_025793655.1:2126-3129 GCF_021613505.1 Equus quagga | reverse complement strand
GCAAGTTCCACCTACCCGGGTCCCAGTATTTCCATTTTAGCCACTGAACTTTTATCAGCCAGGGAGCTTTTGCTGGGTTTCAAGCTGCCTCCAGAGCCCTCAGGAGCTGGCCTCAGGTGCCATTAATTAAACCCGCTTTAGCCGGGCAGCATGGCTGCAGTGTCAGAGCATGGAGGGCGCCAGGGGGAAGGGGAGGGTCATGAAGGAGGAAGGGGAGGGCCGTGAAGGAGCGCAGAGCGTGGTGGGCTTGGGGAGGAGCGTGGGGAGAGGCGTGGGGAGGGGCGTGGGGAGGGGCGTGAGGGGAGGGGCTTGAAGGAGAGCAGAGAGTGATATGTGTGGCGACGGGCATGATGGAGGAAAGGGTGGATACATCGGTGCTTTCCTAAGAGCTGTAAGCAGCAGTGACGGCGACTCCTTTCAGCCCTCAGGCCATGGAGCAGCGGGCCTGCTGCTGCAATTTGCACTTACCCTGAATCTTTGGGGTGGGGCTTTCAGCCTGGGTGAGCCGTGAAGGGGGCGTTCCTGACGCCACAGGCGTCCAAGTCTTATGGCAGGCACCACTGTCATGCTCAGACTTCTCAGGCTTCGTCTCAGGCTCGCCTGCTGTCTCTATGGGGCGGCTGTGGACTCTTCAGGTGGGTCAGACTCACTTTGGGGGGGTCAGAGCTGGGGTGGGGTGAGCACAGCTCAGCAGGCAGGGGATGAGGGGCAGGGTGGGGGATGGGGTAGAGGGTTCTGTGGCCATTTGGGGTCTCCTGGAGTGACCATATACAATTGAGAGGCTTCTGTTACCTGTTATCAGATGCATAGGACTAAACTAAATGATAACAGATGCTTGGAGTTCCCAGAGAAAATTGACAATGGAAGCCTCACTGCAGGTGGGACAGGCTAGGGCCATCCTTCTGTATAAAAGTATCAGGGAAAGTTGGGTTGTGTTTCTGGACCATCTGTCCTTTTACCTTGTAGTGAACACAGGGAATGTGTACAGATAAGAGACAGAGGC
>NW_025793655.1:0-1645 GCF_021613505.1 Equus quagga | reverse complement strand
TAACACATGCCAGATCAGCACAGGGAAGCGTTTGGCTAGAACCCCAATGAGGATTTCAGCTTTCTATACCTACAGCCTCATTTCCCCAACTCTATCATGTCAACTTTCTGCCCCTGGACTCTGGTAGAGACGTCCCTGTCTGAACCAGAATGTCCACAATGTTTTAGGAATCAGCGACCTTCATGGATGTGGTTCTGGGCTTCACCCAGGAAGAATAGGCCGTGGTGGGCGCATCCTGGCAAAAGCTACACAGAGATGTGATGCTGGAGAACATCATTCATCTTCTCTCTGTTGTTGAGTCTGTCAATAAGGATTTATTTACTCAACAAGTATCCAGAGAAGTTTCCACATATCATGCTCCCCTCAGCTCTCATTTTTATTCTTTCATAACACAACTACGAGAAGGTAATTCTGTTTATTGATTTAATGACATGTAGTTTGCCCCTTCACTAGAATATAGTCTTCTTGACCACAATTTTATGTCTTTGTTGCTGCTCTATTGCCAGCACCCAGAACAGTGCTGAAAACACAATGGATTTTTTTAATAACTAAAAAATAAGATTAAACAGTTCCTAAGTAATTATTCTGTTCTAAGCAGTAAGCCCAAAGTTTGAGGCCACAGTAGAAAAAAAACACCAGGCAACATAAATTTAGGTTATTCTGGATTAACTAGAAACATTTAATTCCTCCCTTGTTGAAAACACTGGGAATCTTTACTCTGTGAGCTTGCTCGTGCACATCCATGAGTTCCTCAATGCTTTTGGCTTGGTGTCACGGTGTTCCTCCTGCTCTGCTCAAGGACTTCCGAGGATTTCTTCAATACTCACTTAGTTGTTCATTGAGATCCTGTCCTTGACTTGAGGAATATGTATGGTTCTTAAAACACAGTCAAAATTCAAGTGGCTTTTTCCCATGAACAGGGTGGCAGGTCTGCAAATAAGACACAATTTCCCATTGGAGCAAGGAGAGGAGTTGTGGAGGGAAGAAAGGGGATTCCCACAAGGCCTGAGGCTGGCTAAGCTCTAGGCATGTGTGTTCACTATGAGGAGAAGCCTAGTCAGTGAGGGATCAGGACCTTGGTAATGCCAACTACAGATTTCCTTAAGTCCATGGTCTTTTCAGGAAAGTATGGGAATCCAGTGGGGAAAAATTCTCAATGTTGTCATTATTCCTAGCAATTATCAATGTCTTTTATTCATAGTTTATGTCCTCTTTGGATTGAAAGTTTCATATTGTGAACTTTGCCCGCATCCCTTCCCCTTGATGATTTCTTCTCTCATAACCTTACCAAAATCCGCCTTAGTTTTCTCTTCAATCTTGAAAACATTTTGTAATTGACAGTGCCCTAAAACATGTTTCTAGACACTACTGCATTGCTCCATTTCACATTCTTGCCCTGTGTGAGGGTCAATATTTGCCTTGCATGCTGTACAACACTTTGGTTCCCTAATGCCTCTTGAGAAACAACTTATTTTTTAATTGCCCTTAGGCAGGAGAAGTAACCTTTAAAACCAAGAAATGGTACCTATACCACATATCTGCAGGAAGGATCCATCTAACTGCACAGTGATGGTAAGTTTCTTGGGTTGAACCCTGGTCCCCTACATTAGAGGCCTGGGAATGGGATGATTACTAGTAAAGCACA
>NW_025793654.1:0-16913 GCF_021613505.1 Equus quagga | reverse complement strand
AAATGGGACTACTCGTTAGGAATTCTAGTAATGCACATCTCTAGTTTACTCTCGTCTTACATTTGATGAAAACTTCACCTGTGCCTGTTCAATTTCAGCGTGTTTTTAGAGGGAAAGTACATGAAGGATGAACTTAGTCTGTTTGTTCTCAACGCTGCCCTCATATTAGAAACTTTCCAGTTAGTAAAAGCCAGAAAATGACACTTTCTACCAGATTACTTAATCTGAACCTCATTAGTGGGATTCTGTAACGGGTTCGTGTTTAAATGCTTCTAGAGGGTTACTTTATGCAAAAAGGATTGATAATGCCTACTTGGCTTCCCTTCGCATTTACTTGAGGAAGAAAATTGGCCAACAACACAGGACAAGTTGAAGACGCCAAGACTTAGCTCCAGATGGGAACTCAGGCCTCAGATCAGGGGGTCTGCTCTCCCACCAGGCAAGATCAATGCAATTGGCCCACACATCCTGATCCCAGACATCTCCTGTGGGGACTGGAAGGCTGTGTTGGGAAGCAGGTGTTAGGATGGGGTCATGTCCCAGGCAGGCAGAGTTTAGTAGGAGAAATCAAAAAAACTCTCGTAGAAACCAAAGTGTGATGGACGCAACTAAAGGAAGAGAACCACTCAGCACAGTGATTAGGAGGAGTTGGGCAACGCTTTACCCTACAATAAAGAGAAAATAGTGGATGGACGGGTGTGGCTCCCTCCTGGGCACTGGGCAGTATCCTTGTTGGGCAGGGTTGGCCCTGGGCCAGATCTGATAAGGGCTGTACTGAGACAGAAGTTTGCTTCAGCGTCCAGAACTGGTGCCAGTCTCAAGGCCTGCTTCTTGGGACTTCGATGGGCATGTTCCCAGCCCATTTCCTAGGCAGGCAGGAGTGCTCACAGACCACTCTGCACAGGGCTGGGGCCAGGGCACAGAGCTGCCTCCAGATTCCCAGTCAGACTGAGGACAGCAGGCCTGCCTGCAGAGGCACTGATGGGCATGTGTCTTGTCTGCTGCCTGGATGGGCTGGATTGCTCCTGTACTGTGGCTAAGAGGGGCTGGAACTGGATCATGGGCTGCTTCAGTCTTCACAGCCAGGGAGACGGCTGTCAGGGCTGCTAACTGAGGCATGGGCAGGAGTGACTCCTGCTGGGTCTCTGGCCAAGTGGTGCAGGTGGCAGGAAGAAGGCAATAAAGTGATTTGCCATGTCCCCAGGGGCATGGTGTTGTTCTGGGCCTGTTGCCAGGACCCCCTGACCACGGGCCTGCCTTCTCAGACACCACTCCTCAGCCTTGGGTTCCGTCAGGATTTAACAGTCTCCTACCTGGATCCAGAAACTCCCAAAAAGACACTTTTGTCAATGGATGGCTACCAAATCATGATTGCTGAGGAGGGACACGAGTGGAGGACCTCCTATTCCATCATCTTGCTGAGGTCACTCGCCTGTCAAGGAATATTCTAAAATTTTAGGTAACATTTATTATTTTGTTCTCTTATGGTTAGTAATTTTTGTGTTCAATCTAAGATGTCTTGGTCTATTCCAAGGACATGAAGATGTGACTATATTTTTTCCTAGAACTTTTATGATTTTAGCTTTTATATTTATGACTATGATTCAAATCAAATTGAGTTTTACATATGGGATGAGGCAGTGGTCTGTGTTCACTATTTCCATACCACAGGCTTGTGATCCATTAACGAAAAACCAGTGATCATTTCAACAGAAAAAATTTGATAAAAAGTCGAACCTTGTTTGTGATTTTGAAACAATCTCTCAGGAAACTAGAATCAACGGGAAGTCCCATTACCTGATGGAAGACAGGAAAATGAATAAATCAACTAAAATAATCATTCTAAGTCATTTTATATTAGAATTTCTCCATTCAAAACGGAGATAAAACAAACATCATGTGTCAAAGCAGCGATGTCTTAGAATTGCTGAGAGCAGCGCCCTTGGTCCTGCAGAGGACGTTCTAGATTGCGAGCTGCCCCACATGCAGGGAAGCCCTTCTCTGTCACAGTTTTCAAAAGAAATGCTCATGAGGAACAGTCCTCCAGGCTCTGTAATGTGTCACATCTTTACAGATTCTCATAGAAAAGATGCTCTTGAATTCAAATGCTACAAAATCTCTTCTTACCATGGATCTGGATGTCTGACTCAGTCCAAGGACAATACTTCACAAACCAAATTGGAAATAGGAAACATTTAAATAAAAAGTAATACCATGACATACATCCAATTCTCTGGAGAATGTAAACAGGGTCAACTAATCAGAAAAAAAATGGTAGGTATCATAATTATGTCCTTTGTTCAGTATTTCTATACTTAAATTTTATTTAAGAGAGTATGCATACTGGGGTTTCGATTTATGTTTGCAGATTTCCTTGTAAATTATTATAATACAAACACATAATTGCTCCTGTTAGTATCTCCAGCAGGTGATGTGTGAGCCTGGTCCTGAAGGAAGGGGACAGCGGTGGGACAGGAGGACCAAAAGTGCTCAAAGAGAATGAGGCACTGGGGTTGAGGGTTAAGTATCCTCTTATCAAAGGAGCCCCACTTGTGCTTTTGTACAGGCTCCAGGGGAGAGGTGAGGCAGGAAGGGGGAAAAATGATGGCCACACACACACAGAGACTTTGAATGTGACACATCAACAGCTTTACATAATCTTGATGGGGAGAGAAACTGTGGGAAAGTTTTAAGCAGGGTGGTGCCTTTATCAGAAACATGTGTTTCCAATATCGCTGTAATTACAGAGTAAAGCATGGAATACAGTGGGCAAACTGTGGGACGCGGCCACGCTGAGAGACTCTGCAAGGCGGGGGGAGCAGGGCTAGGCTCCTGCACGAGGCTCCTGGAATGGCACAGAGCCGTGTCCACTTGAGGGGAGGCTGTGGACCCAGCACAGAGAATCTCAGTGTCCGTGTCCTGAAGGAGGTGAGGAGCTCTCAGCCAGCAGGAGTAGGCTCCAGAAGCCCAGAGGAATTCTGTGAGTCTGTGCACTGCGTGTTTCTCCTGCTGGGATCTAGGCTCCATGTTAATAGGAATTTCCCCCTGTTATGTCACCGTAATATCTACAGAGCCCAGAAACTGTGGCACAATGGGCAAAGTCAGCACATATTTGTTAGAAGAATATTTGAATTCTCCTGAATTGCACACCTCGGTGAAAGCAGATCTGAGGCAAAGATAGTGATTTCTGCTTTCTGGATATTTTGACTCTGGAGTTCTGAGTTGAATTAAGAGGAAATGTTAAGTAATAACGGTGATCTTATTGTCTATAGAACAGAAGAGATACATGCACTTGACCCTGGGGATATGGACTGCATTCCATAGATTTATGCAAAGGAAGAGGAGAAGGATGCAATGGGCCTGCAGGGACTGAGTATAGAAACCACGGGGAGCAGGTGGATGAGGAAACAAACTGTGAGCACAGATGACAAGTTCCAGGAGCAAATAAACTGTAGAGTGTTTGTGAGCTGGATGGATGTCTAATAACATTTCACGTAGGAACACGTAAGATAGACATTTGTCAACAAGATACTAAATATAGAGCTCCTGATCCAGCATAAGACCAATAACATTCGAATATTCAACTTTGTAACCCCAAAACCTACAAAGGACCTTAGAGGGAAAACGTGTGAAGAAAGAATGATGGGTTGGTAAGCTCTGTGTCCATAGATGAGATGGTTCTGAACAGGGAGAGATGGATGAAGGAAGCCAACAAATGAGGGTCTCAGGCTTTCTCTGCCAGGTTGGACTTTATTCTAACACAAGATGGCGTGATGGGAGCTGCACAGCTCGAATATTAGGATTCATTGAGCTTCTTTGATTTCTCATTAGCACAGCAAATAGACTACCTAAAAATTGGAGTTTGAGATGCAAATACAGTTATGTGAGTTTATTTGGAATTCATTGCTTTAATGGACAAGTGATGGAACACTGAAAATGGATGTGCTCTCTAAACCACATAAAAATGAAGGGATATGCTGTTTGCAACATCTCCTCTGGGAGTGGAAACACCTTCACTTCCCATTTCTGTACACTTTTTCACCTTCCATTTTGCACTCCCTAATGAGTGAGATGCAAGAGTCATCACCTCCAGTGTATGTGAATGCCGTCACCAAATGATCAGACGATGGATGTGTGAATAGAGGCAGTGACCTCTATTCACACATCCAAACAACAGCTGGGCTCTCAGGGCTTTGGGCCATGGTGAGGGGTGTTTCCTGTGACCAGGAGGGGACACTGCAGGACAGCCCTGTGGTCCCTACGCAGCTGATCTGTGAGGACCATTCACTCAAAGGAGTCTGGGCCTGAGAGCTGGGCCCTGTGCTCCATGATGGGGACTCAGCAGCTGGGTCCTCTCAGTCCTGGCAGAGTCCCCTGAGCAGAGACCTTTGACAAGCACGTGCTTCCTCCCAGGGCTCTCCCAAGAGGTGAAGCCAATCTCCATTTTCCTCATGTGTGGTGTTAGCTGAACTCAAGCACCAGGGCTCAGGGAGGGGCTGGTCAGGCACTGGCTGGAAACCCATTTGCATGGACAGCCCCTCCTGTGGCAGAGGGTGGAGAAGAAAAGGAGACCTGGGGCAGCCCAGCCCCACTGTGGGCACCAGGGGCCTGTGTGCACCATGGCCTTGACTCCTCTCTTCCTTGCGTGTCTCTCTCACTTCACAGGTGGGGACAGGCCTCAGAGACTCAAAGCAGCCCACAGTCTGTGTCAGCCTCTCTCACTCAGAATCTGAAGCAGCTCAACACTGGTCTCTTCCCAGCACCCACATGTGTCTGCAGGTTCCCTCTCCCAGCCTGTGTCCTCCTTCTCTGTTCCCTCTAAACCTCTGTGAGACTCACCTGCACCATGAGCAGGGGCTTCACTCTTGGTACCTTCTGGATATGTTGGTACCAGCAGAAGCCAAGGAGTCCTCCCAGGTGTTGTCTTACATTCCACTCACATTCAAACAAGCACCAGGGCTCTGGGGGTCCCCAGGAAATTCCCCAGATCCAGTGATGCATCAGCCAATGCTAGGGTTTTGCTCAACTCTGCACTCCAGGTTAGGCTCACTGGGACACATCATGGCAACACAAAGGCTGTCACAGTGCTTCCCACTCATGTGGAGTGAGACAAAATCCTCAACATTGCTCTGCTCTGCTCACAGTAGAAGCCTGGGGGTTTCCTCCACCTCCGCCAACACTGGGTGGGCTCTCAGGTCTGCACAGACAGAGCCTCACAGACATTCCTCAGTCCTGGGCCAGAGACTCTCAGGACATGGTCATGTCCAGGGCAGCAGAGACACTGGCCCCATAGACCCATCATGTGGGTGACCATAGTTCACTTCCCAGCTCCAGTAAAGACTGAATCTTTGCGTGCTCACCTGTGTAAAGGAAGTCAGGATCGTCTACACAATGGATTGTGGGAAGATTAAAGAAATCGCTACATTAACTCACCACAGTGTGTGGGCCAGACCAGCTGGTCTGATCTTTGTCAACACTAACTCAGCCTATTCCAGGCCCAGATGCTCCAGGAATGTTCTCTTCCTGTTCTTTCCCTGACTCCTGCTCCTCCTCTTTCCCCCATTCTCAACACTGACCCATTAAGGAAGGACATTTAAAGAGAACTTGTTTTTCATTTGGGGAGATCTGAATTGAAAACCTGAGGTTTCCAAATATGAGACATGCATCATGGGCATGCTTCTGAATTTCTCTTTGTGTCAAATACATTATCTGTAACCAAGGAGGTGAAGGACATATATACTGAAAACTGTAAGACATCATTGAAAGAAACTGAAGACTACATAAAGCAACGGGAAAGATACTCTGTGCTCATGCATTGGGAGAAGAAACGTAGTGAAAATGTCTATAATACCTAAAGCAATCTACAGATGTAATGCAATCCCAACCAGAATCCAAATGACGGGGCCAGCCCGGGGGCTCAGGGATTAAGTGCCCACATTCCACTTTGGCTGCGCAGGGTTCACCGCTTCGGATCCCGGGTGAGGACATGGCACCACTTGGGAAGCCATGCTGTGGTGGGCGTCCCACATATAAAGTAGAGGAAGATGGGCACAGATGGTAGCTCAGGGATAGGCTTCCTCAACAAAAAGAGGAGGATTGGGAGCAGTTAGCTCAGGGCTAATCTTACTCAAAAAAAAAAATAAATAAATAAATGAAAGAATCCAAATTACATTTTTCACAGATATAGAACAAAGAATCATAGAATTTATATAGGACAACAAAAGAACCCCTGAAAAGCCAAAGCAATTATGAGAAAAAAATACAAAGCTGGAGGCATCACATTCCCTGAAATTTAAATATACTATCAGATAAAGTAATCTAAACACTTTGATACTGCCAGGAAAATGAACACATAGATCAATGGAACAGAATCGATAGCCCAGAAATAAAACCACACGTCCATAGACAGCAAATATTTGACAAAGTTTCAAGGGGATTCAGTAGAGAAAGAAAGGCTCTTCAATAAGTGTTGTTGGGCAAACAGGGCAGCTACATGCCAAAGAATGAAAGTAGGCCATTATCTCGTACCATGCACAAAGATTAACTCATACCGGATTTAAGGCTTGAATCCAAGACCCGAAACCATAAAATCCTAGAAGAAAACACAGGCAGTATGCTTTTTGACTTCAACCTTAGCGGTATCTTTTTGAACACAATGTCTTCTCAGTCAAAGGAAACAAATATATAAAATAAACAAATGGGACTATATCAAACCAAAAATCTCCTTCAAAGCAAAGAAAACCATCAACAAAACAAAAAGATAATCCACAAACAGGGAAAAATTATTTGCGAATCATGTATGCGATAAGGGGTACATTTCCAAAATATATAAAGAACTCATACAAGTAAACAACAACAACAAAATAAACATGCAGACCAAAAAATGCATGGAGGATATGAACATTTTTTGAAAGAAGATATACAGATGGCCAACAGGCTCATGAAAAGATGTTCAACAAACCTAATTATTGGGGAAATACAAATGGAAACTAAAATGAGATATAACTTCACACTCATCAGAATGGCTATTATTAAAAAGACAAGATGTATGTGTTGGAGAGGATGTGGAGAAGAAGGAACCCTCGTACACTGCTGGTGGGAAAGCAAACTGGGGCAGTCACCAGGGAAAGCACTCTGGAGATATTCAAAGAGTTAAAATAGAAATACTTTATGATTCAGCTATGCCACTTCTGAGTGTTTATCCAAACCCATGAAAACATGAATTCAAAAGATATATGCAGTCTTATGTTCATAGACGCATTATTCACAATAGCCAGTATTTGCATGCAATGCAAGTGCTCATCAGCGGAAGAATGGATAAGGAAGATGGGGTATATATGTACACAATGGACTCCTACCCAGTCATAAAAAATGACAAAGTTGTGCCATTTGTGACAAAATGTATGGACACTGAGGGTATTATGCTAAGCTAATTAAACAAGACAGCGAAAGGCAAATACTGTACGAATTCCCCATATGTGGAAGATAAACAAACACACATACGGATAATCAGAGGAGATTCACAGTTACCAGAGAGGAAAGGGGCAGGGGGAGGGTGAAAGGGGTAAAGAGGCTCTTGTGTATGGTCACAGACGGAAGCTGGACTTTTGGTGGTGAACTTGATGCAGTCTGTACAGAAGCTGAAATATAATAAGCTACACCTGAAATTTAAGCAATGTCATAGACCAATGTGACCTCAATAAAATATTATTTTAAATTTACATAGTGTGATTTGTTACATTTTTCTGTATTGAGTGATAATGTCTGTGTCCTCTCTAAGAAAACTTTGTCTATTCCAATGACATGAAGATGTTATTTTACAATTTTTCTAGAATCTTTATGATATTAGCCTTCATATTTATGACTAACTTGAATCAAATGAAGTCTTATATTTGGGATGAGGCTATGGTCAATGTTCATTATTCCATCCTATAACTCTGTGATCCATTAAAGGAACCATGATTACCCAAGGGAAAGAAAATTTGATCAATACTTCAACACCTCTTTGTGATTTTAAAACAATTTCTCAGGAAATTGGGAATAAAATGGAAGTTTCTTACCCTGTGATTAGACAGTAAACAAACAAAATTAAAACTAAATTTTCATGCTAAGTCATTGTGAAGGGTTCCCTATTAGAAGTGCTCCATTACAAAAGGGTTAAAGAAACACGATGCGTTCAGGGAAGTAGCATCGTGGAAACTGATACAAGTTTAGTGTCCTTGGTCCTGCAAGGGACACAGAGATTACAGAGTTAGACCACACACAGGGAAGACCAAGTCCACCACAGCTTTCAAATTAAATAATCATGAAGAACAGTTCTCCAGGCTCTCATTTCACAGAGCGTCATAATTAAGGACACTCTGAATTCAAATGCTACCAAATCTCCACGTCTCTCCACTTATCCTGGATGTCTGGCTCAATCCAAGTATGATAGTTTTCTAAGTTGGGAAGATTGAATGTTTGAAGAAACAGTAATCGCCTAATACACAACCACTGCTCTGAGGTGTGTAAATAGGTTCAATTAATAAGGAAAAATAATGACAGAAAGAATCATACTTGTATTCTTTGTTCAGTATTTCTATCCTTGAGTTTTGTTAAAAAATATGCACGCAGGTGGTTAAAGTTCTAGGTTTGGAAATTTGTTTGTAAATAATTATAGTAAAAACAAATTGTCGCTCCACTCAGCGTGGTCAAAATTCATCCAGCAGGTGATATGTGAGCCTGTCCTGAAGGAAGAGGGACAAGAGAGTGACGGGAGGACAAGAAAGTCCCCCAGAGGAGGGAACACTGTGGTCCAGGGTTAAGTGTCCCCTTTGCAAAAGAGACCTGCTTGTGCTTTTGTAGAGGCTGCAGAAGGGGGAGGTGGGGCAGGAGGCAGGGGAAGACATGATGGCCATGTCGAGAGAGACCTTGGATGTGGCACCTAATATTTTTACTTCAGCTTGATAAGAAGGGAATCCATGGAAGATTTTTCAGCAGGGAGGTGCCTTTATCAGACATATGGGTCTGCAATATCCCTCTGAATACAGTGTAAAGAATGAAATATAGTGGACAAGATGGTGGGTAAGACCACACTGAGGGGCTCTGCGTGGCTGGGTGAGCAGGGATGGGCACCTGCACTCAGGGACCTGGAACAGGCAGGGAGGGGTGAGGACCAGGGGGAGGCTGTGGACACAACATCCAGGACTTCAGTGTCCATGTGCCGGGGGAGGTGAAGGGTTCTTGGCATTCAGGAGTGGGCTCCAGATTCCCAGGTTGAAAACTTCCCAGGGTGGTGTCAGCCACGTGATGACATTCTTCTGTGACTCTGTTCACTGTGTGTTTCCCACACCAGGATCCAAGCTCCAAGTGAATAGAATTTTTCCCGTGTTCTGTCACTCTGTATCTACAGTGGCCAGAAAACTTCCTGGAACAGAAGACAGACACAACACATCCTTGTTGAATGAATATCTGAAATCTTCTGAATGGGAAAGCAGGAAGAGGTGCAGATCTGAAGCAAAGATAAAGATTTCTGCTTTTTGGACATTTTGAGTTTGAGATCTGAGCTGATTTGAGAGCAGATGCTGAGTAATAACCTTGATCTTACTGTCTGTAGAACAGGAGAGACAGTGCTTGAGTCCTCTGGAAGGTGACCAGTGAGACGGACCGGATTCCACGGCTCCTGCAGGGAAAGTGGAGGGTGATGAGCCTGCAGGTGCTGAATAAAGAGCCCTCAGGGAGCAGGTGGATGGGGGAGCAAATGCTGAGCACAGGAGACAAGCTTTGTGAGCAAATAAACTGAAGACTATGGGCGAGCTTGGTGAGTGTCAGACAACATTTCACTTAACAACATGTAAGATAATCATTTGCCAACAAGATGTTAAATATAGAGCTCATGGTCCAGCACAAGGTCAAGGAAATTCTAATATTGAACTTTTTGACCCCAAATCCTACAAAGTACCTGAGTGCGTAAAGGTGTAAAGAAAGAATGATGGGGTTTCTAAGCTGTGTGTCCATAGAAAAGATGATTCTGAGCAGGGAGAAATGGATGAAGAAAGCCAACAAATGTTCTGAGACTTTCTCTCCCAGGTTGGACTTTACTCTAATACAAGATGGCATGATGGGAGCTGCACAGCTCGAATATTAGGATTCATTGTGCTTCTTTGATTTGTCACTTAGCTCAACAAGTAAATTGGCTAAAATGTTGGAGATTAAACACCAAGAAATTTATATGAGAGTCCTTGGAATCATTACCTTATTACATGAGACGGAACACTAAAAATGTATGCATATTCCAAAGCACGTGCAAATAAAAGGCTGTGATGTTTGCAGCATATTCTCTGGGGGCACTAACAACTTAAATTGTCATTTCTGTACATTTTTGAATCTTCCACAGACAGAGACTCCTTCTGGGAATAAGATAACCACAGTAATCACACACGGTGTATTGGAATCCCATGTTCCAGGAATCAGACCACGGATGTGTGAACAGAGGCAGTGACCTGGTGACCTGCAGAACCAGCTGGGCTCTCAGGGTTTTGGACCATGGTGAGGGGTGTGACCTGTGATCAGCAGGGGACGCTGTGGGACTGCCCTGTGGTCCCTACACAGCTGCTCTGTGAGGACCATTCACTCAAAGTAGCCTAGGAATGAGAGCTGGGCCCTGTGCTCACTGATGGAGACTCAGCAGCTGTGTCCTCTCTGGCCTGGCAGAGACCCCTGAGCAGGGACCTTTGTGTTGTCTCAACAGGGGCTTCCTCCCAGGGCTCTCCCAAGGGGTGAAGCCGACCTCCATCTTCCTCAGTGTGTGGTGTGAGCTGAGCTCCAGCACCAGGGCTCAGGGAGGTTCTGGGCAGTCACAGGATGGAAATTCATTTGCATGGACAGCCCCACCTGTGGCAGAGGGTGGAGAAGAAAAGGAGGCCTGGGGCAGCCCAGCCCCACGGTGGGGACCAGGGGCTGAGTGCACCATGGCCTGGACTCCTCTCCTCCTCATGCTCCTCTCTCACTGCACAGGTAGGGACAGGCCTCAGGGACCCAGAGCAGCGGACACTCTGTGTCAGCCTCTCTGGCTCAGAATCTCAAGCAGCTCAACTCTGGCCCCTGCCCCAGCACCCACATGTGTCTCTGTCTGTAGGTTCCCTCTCCCAGCCTGTGCTGACCCAGCCGCCCTCCCTCTCTGCATCTCCTGGAGCATCAGCCAGACTCACCTGCACCCTGAGCAGTGACGTCAGTGTTGGCAGCTCTCTCATATTCTGGTACCAGCAGAAGCCAGGGAGCCCTGCCCGATATCTCCTGACTTTCTACTCAGACTCAGTTAAGCACCAAGGCTCCGGGGTCCCATCCGCTTCTCTGGATCCAAAGACACCTCGTCCAATGCAGGGCTTCTGCTCATCTCTGGGCTTGAGGCTGAGGACGAGGTTGACTATTACTGTGCTACAGCTGATAGCAGTGGGAGCAGCTCTGGTTACTCACAGTGTCTCAGACAACGAGGAAGTGAGACAAAAATCCCCAGGCCCACAGACCTTGGCTCTGAGGCTCTTTTCAGTGAGAAGCTCCTGTGGAGGCCTCTGGACAGGAGACTCCTCTGCAGCCAGATTTATCCATGAACAGAGGAAGGAGAAATGTGCAGGATGCGCCTGTTACCTGAGCCAGCACAGGGCATCCCAGGATCACACAGAGGATGAGGTCCCAGAGCCCAAGGGCACGTCCCACGGGGTCTGCAGGGAATGAGCAAAAGTAAGTGCTGCTTCTGCTGAGAACACGCTAAGTGCTGAGCAGTGTAACCACATCCATCCTCGTCCTCATCTTACTTCACAGACTGTGAGCTTGTGTTACTAGTGACGTATCTACAGCCAGTGTATTAATACTCACCCTGGTCACAGACACACTTTCCTCTCTCTGAACCAGCCCACACAGCAATTTGCTCACAACTTCTACAGACCTTCTCTGACAGCATCCCTCACGCTCATCCCTCCTGAACTCTCCTCTGCTCCTGAGTCCCCAGGGACTTCTCATCCCTCCCTCTGGGTCTTCGTGTCTTAACTCCATCTCCACGTGAGGTTTTCAGAGAAAACTGGAAATGTTCTTGCTGTCATTTCCTTTCTCAACAGACTCTATCTCTAGGGAGGATAATTAGCAGACGTTAGACCAGCAGGAAATCGCTTCACAATCTCATTCCTACTCTCATCCCCACACTCTGGTTTGTCTGTACTGTCTATTGTTGGGATGGTTCAAGATTCTGGATGTGATGAGAGCAGTCTGGGTGTGTCCCCACTGTTTGTATTTTCTAGGTGAGAGTGTTCAAGATTGGAATTTAAAAACTGTACATTTTTCTAAATGAGGAAAAGTTCTAAAGAGATAAATTGAGGAATAAACATTATAAGATGTATTTATAATTCTTCATAACATATTGGAGAAGGGAACATGAAAAATAATGTCAAATATTTTGAGAAAAGTTAACTAGCCCATTTGTTGTGACAGCATTCACAAAATCCATATGCACATGCTGCTAGAGCAGGAGCTCACATTTCCCCTCTTGTAGGACTGTAGCAATGGAGCTGAAAACTTTTCATCTGCTATGAAATTTGACCTCCTCACTGACAGAGCGACAGAATGGAGGGCAAGGTGTCCATCACCACAGAACCGCTTGGATGAGTCATCATGGTATTTTCGCATAGAACTCACGCCCTACACCATGGAGTCCACCTGCTGCTACCTACATGTGTGTTTTTACATCTAGAAGTGTGTCATTATAGAGGAAATAGTTTGGTTCAAAAATGCAATCCAGGGGAGCCGCCCGCATGGTGTAGTGGTTACATTTGGTGTGCTCCACTTTGGTGTCTTGGGTTCGTGGCTTTGATCCTGGGCACAGACCTACACCACTTATCAGCCATGCTGTGGTGGTGTCCCACATATGAAATAGTGGAAGATTGGCACAGATGTTAGCTCAGGGTGAATCTTCTTCAGAGGAAAAGCAGATGGAATGCCAGTGTCATAATTATTGTTCTCCATCTTTGGAAAATGTAATATGTAGGAAAATGACCCGCATCCCAGCTAGTTGAGAGTGAAAATTTCAGAGCGAGAAGCCTAATAGCTGACATATGAGAATAAACACAGGTACATTTTTTATCTGAAATACCAATCCAACCATTTCTATCATTCCTGAGCACCTGATATTTCTAGGATACACAATTTAAAATTTGTTCTGGATTAAATGAAAAGCAGAAAAGGCTACACATTTTCAGTTGTAAGATGAATAATTTCTGAAGTAAAGAATAGTGACTATAATTAATAATACTGTATTGAATACTTAAAAGTTGAAAATGGAGTTTATGTTAAGTATTCCCATCAAAAAGAAAGCTACTATGGGAGGTGAAGGATTTGTTAATTAACTTGACTTTGGTAACCGTTTTACAAGATATATGTGTACTAAATCATTACATTGTACATGTTAAATAGATATAATATTTATTTGATATTAAACTTCAACACATCTGGACACATCTGGACAATAAAATCATTGTCAATGTAATTTTAATACTCATATTTATATCTCTAATAATTATCAAATTGTGTAAATTCTTCCTTCATCATCTCTATATATTACCTGCATTTTCTCTGTATGCAAAACTATGTACTTAGTGAACTTTCTGTCTCTGAATTAACTCAGCAATTCCTTTGTCATTGTGAGTGTGAAAGGCTGACTATTAACTGAAGAATTAAGAAAGACATAATCACAATATTTTCACCAGTGCATTTCTGTTGTGGTGAAGGGGTTCAGTAAAAAAATACATAATTCTTTTGTAAATAGAGTATTTTAGAGAACCCCCAAAAGTGTAACAGTAAATGTGTGTTCTAGTTAATAAACTGAGACTCAATCACACACATTCTAACGATCGGTTCATAAAAACTGCCCATAGGAAGAGAAGTGACCACACACAGAATGCATGAAATTCTAGGCCCAAAATGAGAGAGTTGCCAAGTTTAAAACAGAGTTGGTGTCACTCATGGTATGAAGAGCTACAGTGGAAATGCCCATCATAACTCATTCACCCCACATTTCTACATATGTTAGTGTGTGTGGGTAAGCAAGAGAGAGAGAGAGAGAAATTAAATAAAAACTGTAGAAAATATAACTTTCTGAATGTTTTCCTTGAGAAGGTGTGCGGTGCAGATAAACAGAGGTGGCCGTGCAGATCTCCCGCACGTCTAGCATGACCCCTCCTCAAAATAGCCCATCACTGCAGCTCCATCCACTCTGATGCGGGGTCCATTGTCACCTTCTGACATGAGTGTCCCCCATGAGACAGACCATGGTGTGAAGCTTCCCTTCTCCTGTCACTCAGCCAAGGCTCATTGCTCAAAGCCTGCTTTCCTTGTCTCCTGGGAGTCTCATTCCTTACCCCCTTCACTCCTCAGCCTCTCCCTCACATCAGGCCTCAGTGCCATCCTGAGGACCCTGCCCTCTTCAAGGAGACCCATCCCCAGCTCCAGCCCCAGCATCATCATGGGACAGTGTGCTGAGAGATCGGTCCCAGAGCAGGAGACCTCTGCTTTTTGGTGATGAAGAATGGCCTCCTCTCAGTAACTTCCT
Organism: Equus quagga; assembly: GCF_021613505.1. Lineage (NCBI taxonomy): Eukaryota > Metazoa > Chordata > Mammalia > Perissodactyla > Equidae > Equus > Equus quagga. The sequence goes on along the minus strand of NW_025793654.1, from coordinate 2,338 downwards.
ACATTGTTTCTTGTTGACGGCCCCCCATCTCCATCAGGTGTGGACGTGAGAGGTATGAAGGAGGGGGGTCCAGGGGCCTGCACCTGCCTCAGTGGAAAGCGGAGTCAGAGAGAGACACAGCCCCTCCAGCTTCGCAAACAGTGATATGTGGTCTCAGGGCCTTTGTCCTTCTGCTGGGGGAAAGCAGCACAAATTCTCCCTCAGGGGCCAGTTCTCAGGCCCCCGCCCTCCACTGTGTAACAACTGAAGGAGCATCAGTGAGCCCACCATCTGAGGAGGCCTCTCTGTGGAACTGAGGGATCTGTGTGGTGAGGAGGCACAGCTGAGTGAGGGCCTAGGCTGAGGGTGCCTCCCCATTGTGAGGAGGGGACAGTGGAAAAACAATGCTTAGGAAGGCGATGCCCCTCCTCAGGCAGGATGTGACATTGAATTCAGACATGGTGCAAAGTGTACCAGGGCCAGCAGGGAGTGCTGTGGGCATGTGTCTGAATCACATGTGGTGAGACCACAGCTGTGACCCCAGCTGTGACCTGGCTGATTAGCTGTGCCCTCTGCTCAGTGCTCCCTGGGGCTCAGCACATTCTTCCTCCTAATGCCCCAGATGTGCCCACATCAGAAGTTCACCAGCCCCACACTCCCCTAAAACAAACTCCAAGGCAAAGGGGATTGAATCTTGGTTCACAGACAGCTGGGACAGTGGGAGGATGCGGGATAATTTAAATGAAGGGCTCCTGCTTCCAACAGAGTGAAGGAGGGGATGAGGGATAATTGAGCATCTCTGTCTCAGCTGGGAGCTAGAGAGAGAGCTCTGGGCATCTCCACCATGGTCTGGACCCCTAGCCTCACCCCTCTCACTCATTAAACAGGTGACTGCATTCTAAGGTCAGGGGAGGGTCCCTGGAAACATATATGGAGGTTTCTTTTATGCAGATGCTCAGCTTGGCTTGTGGCCACGGCCCTGACTCTCCATCTCTATGACTCTATGTCCTTCATTTCAGGGTCCTGAGTATAGTCTTTGCTGTCTCAGCCATCCTGAGAGTCAGGGACTCTGGAAGCAGCAGTGACATTGGATCCTATAATATCTATGGTTCCAGCTCTTAGTGGTGCTGCCCCAAGACTCTGACTCTTGGAAGTACTCAGCCCTCAGAGATTCCAGATGAGTCTGTCTCTAAGTCAGGCAACTTCCCCTGTCTTACCACCTGTGGGCTCCAGCCTGAGGATGAGGTGATTCTTACTGTCACACATATGACAGAGACCTCAATGCACACAGTGCTGTGTGCCCAGGATGAAGTGAGACACAAACCATCTCCTGGGGCCCCTGACCACACCGTCACTCCCCTGTGATTGTTGTCACTTCTGTCACCAGCACCTGAGGGCTTGAGACCCCCCACGCAGGTGTGATGGTCTGAGGATATCCCCTAAGATCTCATGCCAGCTGTGGACTGAGCCATTCCTAATGACACAGTCTCTGCCTGGTCATGTTCACACAGGCAGGAGCTCCTTGTCCAGGGCACCCAGTCTCTCCAGAGAGACAGTGATGGGGACAGAGGGAGGGTGACTCCAGTCATGTCAGAAACAAGAAGGACCTAGAGACTGCGCTGGAGCCGACCCAGCAGCCTCGGGTCTCACACGGGTCCCCGGTTCCTGCAGGAGTGATGCCCTTGTGCCCAGGCCTCTCCCTCACCATCTGCTCTCCTGTCACCACTGAGTCCTGCAGCCCCCACAGAGGCACCTCCCTCTGAACACCTCCTTGAGGTGAGGGCATCACTGGCGTTTCTTTTCTATCTTGAAAAATAAAACACAGATCATCTATAATAACTAATTTTATAAATTAATTAGGAAATGGTGTGACAAATTACATAGGAAAAAATGTAAAACAATATCAAAGTACATAAAATCCAGTGCAAAAGGAGAGATATGCCACGGCAACGGGTTGTATGAATCCCGTTTGAATGATGGCGGTGTCACAGTATGATTCTACCAACGTGATACAGTGCAGTTAAAATGACAGTGATATTTCAGAGATTTGTCCAACTTATTTGAAAATTTACATGGAAAAATTACAGAAAAGACAAGATAATTTTCAAAAACAAGGAAATAAGAACAGATGCTGTAGTATTGTACAAAGCAATTGTAATTAAATCATTGTATTACGAGTCTTGGCATTGTTATACAGGTACTTTTTAAAAAATAGCTACTGTAGGATGGGTTTATTATTATACGTTCTCACAAATTTTGCTCACTCTATTGAGAAAAATTAAGTGAGGTACATAAATCACAGTATTAATAAATGAAAACCAAATGTGTTAATAACCTAAAAGAGAACATTGAAAGCATG
>NW_025793653.1:1299-2085 GCF_021613505.1 Equus quagga | reverse complement strand
TGAAAGTCAGAGAAATTCACACGCCAAAAGAGGGCAGCGAAGCTCAAACCTGGGCTCACTGGGAAGGGTGAGTTATGAGACTGCTCCAAGCGGGCTGTGAAGCCCTGTGTCCATGAAGCTTGCCGGGACAGCAGACACACAATTATGACCAATCCTCTGACGTCACAGTGGCCCCGACAAACAACCTGGCCTCATCTACACAGTGCCAGATTTGGGCTCAAGCAGCATATTCAAGCCCCTTTGCACTCAACTGCAGGTTGCCAACGGAACATGAAGGGGCCGGCCGGTGGTGCAGCGGTAACGTCCACAGCTTCTGGGTCGGTGGCCCGCGGTGGGCCGGGAGGAATCCTGGGGGTGAGCCTCATCACCACTGCTTCAGTCATTCTGGGGCAGGCGTCCGAGGGGGTGTAGAGGCAGCTGGGAAGGGACGTCAGATAGGGCCAGACTTCCACAGCAAATACAGGAGCATTGCCAGCAGATGTGAGCACAGCGATGCACTTCTGCCAAAACAGAACCAGTTACAAGTTGCAAAGCATAGAAAAACGGAAGCTAAACAAAAACAAAAAAGAAAAAACACAGCTTGCCAGTACGAAGAAGAAGATCTCTATGAAGAACCTTAGCATAACTGGTGAAAGGCATGTCCATCGAAAACTAGCAAACGTTTGGGGAAAGAAATTCAAGATGACACAATGAAAAAGGAGGATATTCCGGGACCTAGGAATGGAAGAATTAACACACTTGAAACGTCCACAGTGGAGAAAGGAATCTCTGGATTCCATGCAATCC
>NW_025793653.1:497-1199 GCF_021613505.1 Equus quagga | reverse complement strand
CCTCCTCACCACTGCTTCAGTCATTCTGGGGCATGCGTCCGAGGGGGTGTAGAGGCAGCTGGGAAGGGACGTTAGATAGGGCCAGACTTCCACAGCAAATACAGGAGCATTGCCAGCAGATGTGAGCACAGCGATGCACTTCTGCCAAAACAGAACCAGTTACAAGTTGCAAAGCATAGAAAAACGGAAGCTAAACACAAACAAACAAAAAAAAAACACAGCCTGCCAGTACGAAGAAGAAGATCTCTATGAAGAACCTTAGCATAACAGGTGAAAGGCATGTCAATCGAAAACTAGCAAACGTTTGGGGAAAGAAATTAAAGACGACACAAGGAAAAAGGAGGATATTCCGGGACCTAGGAATGGAAGAATTAACGCACTTGAAACGTCCAAAGCGGAGAAGGGAATCTCTGGATTCCATGCAATCCCACTCAAAGTTGCAGCCATATTTGCCAGAGAGATAGAAGAGAGAATCCTAAAGTTTCCAGACAGCAACAAGAGACCCTGAATAGGCCAAGGAATCCACAGGAAAACGAACAAAGCAGGACGTATCACACTTTCTGATTTCAACATAGAGGACGAAGCGCTAGGTACAGAAACGGCACAGTCCGGGCCCAAAAACAGGCACACAGACACATGCAACAGAATCGAGAGCCCAGAGCCCAGCTCAAACATACATGGACAGCCCATTTGCGCCCAGGG
>NW_025793653.1:0-397 GCF_021613505.1 Equus quagga | reverse complement strand
TCTCTATGAAGAACCTTAGCAAAACAGGTGAAAGGTATGTCAATCGAAAACTAGCAAACGTTTGGGGAAAGAAATTCAAGACGACACAAGGAAAAAGAAGGATATTCCGGGACCTAGGATTGGAAGAATTAACACACTTGAAACGTCCATAGCGGAGAAAGGAATCTCTGTATTCCATGCAATCCCAGTCAAAGTTGCAGCCATATTTGCCAGAGACATATAAGAGAGAATCCTAAAGTTTCTAGCCAGCAACAAGAGACACCGAATAGGCCAAGGAATCCTCAGGAAAACGAACAAAGCAGGACGTATCACACTTTCTGATTTCAACATAGAGGACAAAGCGCTAGGTACCGAAATGGCACAGTCCGGGCCCAAAAACAGGCACACAGACACATGC
>NW_025793652.1:0-12087 GCF_021613505.1 Equus quagga | reverse complement strand
ATTGTGAGTCCTTTGCTTTTTGACCTCCCTCCATTTGTTCAAGTTCAGTGCCTCTTTTTGGGTTTGGGGGTGACCACCCAGGAGGTGACTGTCTCAGTCTGCTGTGGCTGCCATTGCCGCAGGAGGCAATTCCCTCAGCAGGGCTTTTTCTTTGGTTGGTGAGCACTCTCTCTGGATTGAGGGAGTTCTTTATTGTCATTCCTGTCTGTGCCCTTTTCTTTCACATGGGACTTTCATTTTCCAAAGTTTCCTGAGCAATTTCTCCCTCGGTAACTCCAGCTGGTTTTATGTTTAACAACTAAGTTCCCTTATCTTGTAAATTTCTATGTCAATCGACCAAAATTACTAAGGATAATTTAGAATTATGATGGCCAGGAAGGGAGTAGTCTAATGAGATAAGATCATTTCAAAGGTGCACTTAAAAGCAAAGGGTTCCAAATTCTAAAATAACTTCATTGAAAGTTTTATTGAAAAATTAAAGCTATACGAGGAACCTAAAAGAAAAGACTACATAACTGTAAACAGACGTCCACCGTGTTAGTGGCCCAACTGACATCCTCATGTCCACTCTCATAGGAGGGCCCCCAGATGGGCCCCTCCCGAGCTGATGAGACCCTGAGGTTTTCCTGGTAAACGGATACCCTATTCCCTTAAATAGCCTAGGGGAAACTAAAATTAGAATTAGGGGGTTGTTTAATACTGCCAGAAATATTTGCTTTTTGTGCCGGCTGAACACTAACAAGATATTTAAAAGGATCTTTTTTTTAGTAGCTCTCTGGTCAAAAAGTGGGTAACTAAAAGCTGGTATTCAGAGAACGATAGGGTTTTTAAAAATAGGCTCTCTTGCCTAAGTTAAAATAAAAGTACGTACCCAGAGAGAAAGAAGCAAATTAGGGACAATTGGACAGGTAAATCAACCTATGTTGTGCTATAAGTTACAGCCCTATTCCTGAGGCGTTGAGAGCAACTGTCCTTATCTCACAAATCTTTGCAAAAGTGAAAATGCAGCTCTAAAGGCAGTTCACATTCCACCCACTCCCTTTCACCAATCCTAAAAGCTCCCTGATCAGACTCAAAGCCTGGGAACCTCTCCAGAAACTCCTATTTAGACCATCCTCAATTCCTAAGACTGAAGGAAAATTTTAAGTCACAATCGCCCTGAAACTCCAGGGAAAAAATTTCCATTTTTTCTCTCTCTCTTTTGAAGTTGTACATTTTCCCATATCTTTAGAGTGTTAGCACCCCAGGAGATAACAGCCCGCAGTCACCTGAGACTAAACCTGGCTCCTCAATCAGTAAAGCCTGAGGTTAAAGAAAGAGGGAAGAACATTTCCTCTTAAATTCAGGCTGCTAGAGAGGCTTTCTCCCCTAAATATAATTCAGAGCCTCCTTATCTCCAGCAAAGATAAATCTTCGAAGTCTTCTCCACAAATACTAACAACAACAAAAACTTTTAAGCAGGCAACCTTAACTTGTTCCGTCTGCTAGAGACACAGTTATTTGTTACAGTTATTTGTCAGCTAGTGAGTTTTGTGTTCTACCTGATTCATGGCTGAGATTTTGAAAATAAAAGCTGTCAGATCTCTATGCTGGTATATGTATACACATACCATACATACACATACATATACACACATTATATATGTGTGATATTGTTCTACCTCCAGATAGTATTAACAAATTGATTTCTAAAAAGAGTTCTATTTAATGAACTTAAAGCAAGAGCTTATATAAATTATTTCTAAATACAGTAAAAGCTAACCTATATATATTTCAAGTTAACATGATAGAAAACAATGTTTGGCCAATAAAAGCTCACTTACATTTGTTAGTTTAATTAAAATAGGCATGTCTTCAGAGTTATCAGCACTGGATATAACGGAAACATACAACTTAAATTCTACCTGGGTTATTAATCAAATAAGCTCATGTCATCACTGTTATAAAACTTATCAGCAAGAAAACGTTAACTTAAACTGAGAGTTAACTGCTTTAATGTCTCATGAAATTTTCATGAATAATCTAAGTATGATTATTAAGAAGAAATGAAGTACATAGTTAGTGAAAAATGGAATTTTAAGGGCAAAAATTATGTTTTATGGCATGTGTACTTTAGAATAACTTCTACAAATCTTTTGGTAACTTGAAACCTCAGAGTTTTGCTAAATGAAAGTTAATGATGGAGAATCCATTGAATATCTAGATAAGATAAAACAGGAAAAAGTTAATTACTGAACAGGGGTTTATCTACTTTTGGCTTCTTATTACAGAAAAACTAAAAGATGTTTGCATCTATTAGTAAAACACGTCTTGTGCCACGTTAAAAAATTTATGTAGTGAGAAAATGTATGTTTTCAGTAAAAGAAGGTATAGGAATGGAGCTATTTTTATTAAAGGAAATTTGTCCTAAAGTAAAACTGGTTATGGGAAAGAAGAAAAGACAAATTCTGAATGTAAAAAAGAAAGTTTCTGAAAGAGGAACCCTGAGAAAAGATTTCTGTGAGATCGAGCTGGCTAAGATCGGAACGAATTTAATACAGTAAATGAGTTTTAATATCAAAAATAAGCTGGTTCAAAATTAGAATTTGGTTTTCTCTGTTTTTGTTATAAGGGCAAGGTTTCTTGGGTTTTTAATCTACTCTTGATAAAGAGATTATGAAAAGTTTTTCTGTACTTTTGAGTAACCTGCCTAAAATCAGGATGTTTTATCGAAATAATTTCTTGCACTTCATTTTAAATGCTGAGTCTTTCCTATTACAAAAAGCTAAAGTTTTGCAGCTATGTAAACTTCTGTATTTGTCTTTGAAGCATTTTTGTCTCCTTGGTTAAAAGGTAATTAAATATTAAGTTTCATAGAGATCTGTGATCCTATTTAGGCAAGTATTTTAAGATCTTATTTTGGACAAAACTTTCCCAAACCAGATTCTAAATGAAGTCTTTTTTGACCTCTAGATAACATTGGTATTTTTCAGAGGATCCTTGAAACATGTCAAAAGATTGGTTTTCTCTCCTTTTAAAAAGAAAGATATTAAACTAATTAGGCTTATCTGATATGTTAGATGACATGGGAAACGTTGTCAAATAAGCAATTAAACCTTCTTTATGTTATGTCTCTACAAGTCTATGTTATAAGAGTTCCAGAAATTATGTGAAATTCCTGGGAGTCCAACATGTCCTGGGATGAAATGTTGTCTGTCATCAAAATTGAGGCTCACACTAAACATCAGGAAAGCTCCTCAGCTGACTTTCATGCAAAGGCAGCAACCACGGAATCTATAAAGATTGGTACATGTGGATGAAGCCCATTCTGCCTCTGCAAAGAATAGTCCTGCACTGCCAGACTTTTGCCGTCCTGATGTCCTTTTAACAAGGCAACAGTCTGCTCCTGGAGCAGAGAAATGAAGGCAGGTAAACAATGGCTGTAAATTCAACAGTCAGGGCTAGGAAAACCCCAGACAGCCACTGGGCTCTCCCTGGCTTCTGGCAAATCCCATTTTTCGGTTTTTACCTCCCTTCACCTACTATGAGAAAGTCTATTTCTGCCCCCAGAAGCCTCACAACTCCTCCCTCCGGGTCCTTTGAGCACCTGCAGCTGGACTTCATTCAACTGCCACCTCATATGGCTCATCAATATGTTCTTGGTGTTGTATGCATTTTCCAGATGAGTTAGAGCCCTTGAGCCCCATCGGAAGGGACCTTACCAAGTGCTCATGACCACTGACACTGCTACAGAACTAGAAGACACTGCATTCTATGTGCCCCTTTTGGGTAAACCTTTGTGTGTGGTTACTGTGGGGAAGCATAGGCTTATGAATGTCTAGACAGCTAGAATATGGCGGGACAATGCCTTTTAGGATAGCATAGTATTCCATTTCAAGTTCTTGTTAAAGAAACCTACCCACAATGTCATAGGTCTCGGTCAGACTTGGAGATGCGTTTTTACACCCCACCTACTCTCCATTGATTACTGACCCCTCAGCTTGCCACTGTCCCCTCCTGGCTGATTCCCAGAACTCTGTGACCATGTGTAGGCATTAATGTCCCTATTTTATAGCAGAACAAGATGGAAAGGGACTACCCTTTGGTCCCTGGCCAGTATGTGGGGTCCCACTTTCCTACAGCCCCTCTGATGAGGGTCCCGCCCTTTGTCTGCCACGCCCAGCACCTCCACCCTGGCGTGAACTCACCCTCCCAGAGTCCCTCTACCTTCCCTATTCTGTCGTCAGAGTTGGACAAGAGGAGTCACTTCTGCCCCAACCAGGGACAGAGCTATCAGGAGGAGAGGAGTCTCACTCTGCCTTGGGGTACAACACTGCACCCATATCTGGCTGGGGGGCTGCTCACCCTCCCCACTCTGACCACCTCCTTTTATTTGCACCCTCCAGCTTTCCCATGAACCTCAAACTCAGGGAACTCTGGGGGCTAAGCAGGGGAGGGGCATGTCCCTGTAGCCTGCAGGGCTGGGTGACAAAGGGGAGACACCTCCTGGGCCTGGACAGCTCTGCTCTCTCACCACCTCAGCACTCTCCATCCCACTAGGGACCTGTTGGGCTGACGAGGACTCAAGGGGAGACGGGGATGCACAGCCACAGTAACTGTGGGCCCTGTCTTCCGGCACCTCCAGTGGGATGGGGTTTCACGGGACCGTGCTGGGACCTTGGGTGGCTCCAGTGTCTGGTGGTGCTTCTGCATCTCTTTCTGCCAACAGCCCCCTGCCACTCCCTTCCCAGGCCCTGTGGAGATTGGAGGGCTTGGAGTTTCTCCTGTGTTTTCAAGGCATAAACACGGGCCAGTGTCTGGTGTTCAATGGGACCCACAGAACCTGTGAGATCTGGGGCTGGTGCCCCGTGGAGAGCAAGACTGTGCCCTTGTAAGTGTCCCTGACACCAGGCAGGTTCCCAGGACCAGCAGAGCCTGCCCCTTACCTCCCCCCACCTGCAGGAAGGCCCTGCTGGTCCAGGCTGACAACTTCACGCTGTTCGTCAAAAACCCTGTCACCTTCAGCAAGTTCGACTTCTCCAGGTAAGCATGGTGGATCCTGGCTGGCCCCAGATCCTTTTCCTTCCCCACCTGGCCCAACCTTCTGGCCCCACCCCCTCTCAGGTCCAATGCCTTGGAGACCTGGATGCCACCTATTTCAAGTGCTGCCACTATGACCCACGCTTCAGCCCTCCTGTCTTGTGTTTCACATTGAGGACCTTGTGGCTGAAGCTGGAGGGGTCTTTGAGGACCTGGCATTGCTGCTGGGTCTCTGGGAGGCAGAGTTTTAGGAGGGCTTGGGGAGAGAGAGGGTCCCAGGCCCTCGTGCTGGTGGAGCAGTGATGCACTGTGTGCAGGGCAGTGCTGTGAGCATCCCCGGCCTCTGGGATTGTGACCTGGACACCAGGGGCTCTGACTGCCAGCCCCATGACTCCTTCCAGCTGCAGGAGAGGAGCTACAACTTCAGGTGCAGCCCCACTGCCCACCTGCTGCTCCTCAGCCAAGTCCTCCCCCACCTGTCCGCCTGTGGTGTCCGGGACAGACTACACCCTGGCCCGTCCCTCTGGACAGTCTGCTGGGTGTGTGAGGGGGGCCCCAGGGCAGGAGGGGTGCTCTCAGCTCCAGGTCCCCCAGCACAGGCTCCATCCAGCCTCCTCCCTGAGCCCTTTGGCCTCCACCCCACCTGTCCCCACACCCCTGCTGCAGCTGGACCCCTCACCCCCAGCCCCTCCCTCCACTCCACCCTGCCTCCAACATCTCCCTCCACCCCACAGGGGCTTTATTTTTCACTTTTCTCTTAAGGTTTTATCCAAAAAATTGCTAAAGTTTCTAGAAAGCTTCAAAGATTGGTATCAAGAAAACCCATATAGCATTCATGGGGGATCACCAGGGTTTTTGTTTGTTTGTCTTTGTTTTTTACCATTTTGCCCCGTTTGCTTACTCTCTCCTTCTTAGAGGGAGCCGGGTATATTTAGATGTCACAAGAAACAGTTGGAAAGTAAGTAGCAGATATCCAGACACTCACCCCTCTTGATGATGTCCTGAGAATGAGGACCTTCCCCAGGTGACCACTGTCCTCTTGTCACACTCAGGAAATTTAACATTGGCAGATAAATCTAATATTTAAATTTCCCAGCTGTGCCAATAATAGTCCTAAATTTTTTTATTTTTTGACTCAGAATGCACTCAAGGATCTTGCGTTGCATGTATTGTCATATCTTTGAGTCTCCTAAGCAGATGTGCACACAGCCGCCTTCACAACCATGTGCGGCTGGACCCCACCCACGCCCTGCCCCCGTCACTTCTGTGCTCTCCCCATCCTACATCTCTGCCTCGAACTCCATCCTGACGCCTGGAAAACCAGCCTGACAGTCTTCTGGCAGGAAGCCCCCTGGTTCCTGGGGGGAGTGAGTGCCCCTCTCTGGACCCCACAGTCCAAGCCTGCTCCCACTCCCCCCAACCCCACTGCCAGCGTCTGTTTAGGGACCCTTCTGTCCCCATCCCCTCAGCAGGCAGGGAGCTTCTGAGAGGCAGGTCCCAGCTTGCTTGTCCCCTGTGTCCTCAGCAAGGACACAGGGCTGAGACCCAGGACTCAGGCTAGGGGTGGATGGAGTCAATGGATGAGTAAGATGAGGCCTGTGAGGGCCGGGCCACTCCAGGAGTGGGCAGAGCAGGCCAGTAGACTCTCCTGCCCCCAGGACAGCCACTCACTGGGGGGAGGCCTCTGGCGTGGAGGCCCAGAGCCTGCCTAAGCTAATGGGGCTTGAGCCCTGCCTGCTGGAGAATTTCTCTGTGCCCCTAGGCCCCTGGCCGGGGGAGTGGGGGGTGAAGCGGGAGTGGGTGGGAGCTGCAGGAGCCAAGCAATCTCTTGGTCCCAGGGCACTTTCATGGATTTGGGGGTACCCACCCTAGGGAGACAAGCAGTTGCTTTCTCATGGGTCCCTGGTACCAGGGGCATGCTGGAAGCTTGTTGGTAGAGCATCATTGGCCAGGTTGGGGAGGGCCAAGGCTGGGGCTCAGGCTGGGCAGCATCTGGAATCATCTGGCACCTGGAGCCCCAGCCAAGCCTTGGGGTCCCTGCTGCCTCTCAATCCCCAAAGCAGTGTCCATGGGAGGCGAGTACAGACGGGCCGGGGTGAGAGATCACGGCGCTGCGGCCTCGTTATTGGAGTGGGGTCACGTGTGCCTGGTTGTCCTTGGGGCCCAGAGGAAGCTGATGTGGAGAGTTGAGGAGTAAAGCTGCCACAGCCAGCGGCTTCTGTGTGGTCCTCACAGGCGGGAACGGCGAGGTGGAGGCGTCTATGGTAGACATAGCATGGCCTTGGAGAGACCAGTGGGGGTGCAGGGTTGGCCTGGGGACCCCTAAAGATGGGGCCCTACAGCCACCAGGTGGGGCCCAGGAGCTCATGCACCCACCTGTATGCATGTCCCATCCTGAGCCTTTATCCCAAAGCTTGAGGGAGTGGCAGGGAGAGACGCAGCTGGAGCTGGGGGCCCTGAGCTTGGAAACAGCTGTTGCCTCAGTCTGCACATGGGTGTGCGCCCCCAGGGGAGCTGTGTGTGGGCCTGTGCCTGAGAGATGCGTGTACCCAGGCAGGTGGGCCTCCACATCCTGGGACAGGCCTCAGGCACATGCCCTACTCTGGGAGCCCTGGGAAACTGAGGGAACCCCAGGACTCCACTGACCTTTCTAGGTACCCTCTTTGGGGTCCAGGTTCTCTCTGGATCCGCTCCCAAGGCGACATGTGGGAAACCTGTCGGAGGGAGCCTGGGCCCACACTGTCAGGGACCCCTCTGTGCCTGATGTGTGTAGCTCCCCTCTGAGCTGGCCAGAGGGCACTGGCCCGAGGGTAAGGCCTCAGGAACCAGGCTTGGCCATGTCCCTGACTCAGGGCTGTCCCAGGGCTGATGCCTTCCCCTTACAGATCTTGGCACCTCAGCTGTGGATTGGGGACAATCTGGTTCCTGGGGGCAGGTAAGGACTCAGTGCCACAAAGAACACCACAATGGACACGGCAGCAGGCCACACGGCTGGCCGAGCGGTTATTATTGTGGATCCCTGGGGCTGCGACCCTCTTCCCTGTCTGCCCTACTTCCACCTGCCCAGGTAGCTGGAGTTGGTCATAAACTGGAGGGCGCTAGCCAGAGTCCACCACACCAACGCTGATCATGGCCCACTTGGCATCTGTGCTAAGGTCCTCAGGTCCTGAGGACCACCTGGCCTGAGCAGGCCTATAACCTGTGCTCCTCAGAATAGAAGGGTTGCCAGCCCCTCTGGCCTGCTGAGGAGGTGGGGGAGGGCAGGCAGGCCCCCAGCAGTCCTCATAGCCTGGCAGGCTGCTCCATGTGGCCGGGCTCCTGGGCCAGGGCCTGGCTGAGGGGCTGCAGGGCCTACACCGTCTCCTCCAGGCCACCACATGTGGCAGTCAACCCTGGCAGCTGCCGCTGGTTCTCCTTGCTATGCCAGATGCCATAGCCAAAATACACCACGAGTCTTGTAAGGATGGCACAAGCCTAAGGGGCAGGTCCCAGCCCAGCTTCCCTGCTTGCCCTCCTCCTGCAGCCCACCTGGGGTCCTGGCCTGGCCCCCACTCACCAATCAGCAGCCATATGGACAAGCTCAGCCAGTTCAGATAGCTCAGATGCAGCATGAGGAAGACGTTGAGGAGGATGCTCAGGGCTGGAGTCAGGGGCACCATGGGAACCTGAGGGGACAAGGGCAGGGATGGGCTGCTGGCCTGGGGCCTGATTTCTCGGGAGTTCACGGAGGCTTTCTGTGCCTCTGCAGGTTCCAGAGACAAGTGCCCACTTGCCATGCAGAAAGAGGGGGATGCGGTACTGGCCTTCCCCACCCCGTGAGCCCTGGTGTTTCCTGCCACGGCATAGGAGGAAGGGGCGAAGGGAGCTGGCTGGGCTGAGAGTGAGGGCTGCTGGCTGGAGGAAGTACCTGAAAGGCATTCTCCCGGCGCTGTTGCTGGTGGGCCCCCAGGAAGCGGAGACTGAGCAGAAACATGACGGAGCTGAGCAGGAGCAGCAGGGTGTGGCCCCAGGGCGGGAGGTGCAGGGCCGAGCCCCCAAAGACCAGCATGCAGTCCAGAGTGATGGCTGAGGCCACCAGGACACCAAGTGCCCAAGCCACGGCAGCTCCAGGTCTGTACCCACCCGGGAAGGAGCGGTAGGGCCTCAGGGCTGGTCGCAGCTGCCTGGGCTCAGGGGCTGAGGCCTGCTCTGTGCCCACAGGACTGACTGAGCCCAGGGAACTGGATGGAGGGGACTTGTGGATGCGTAGCATGATAATGCTGGTGGCCACTATGGTGTGGTTCAGCAGTGCACTGATGGACATGAACTGGACCAATGCCTTGAAGTCCAGCAGCAGCGCCAGGAAAGCCATGAGGACCCCAAATACCATGATGCCCACAATGGGTACCAGTGTTTGAGGGTGCATGTAGGTAAACACCTGGAAGAAGAGCCCATCGGCGGCCATGGCATGGACCATACGTGGCAGGAAAATGACTGTTCTGAGCAGGAAAGTGTTCATGGCTGTGGCAGAGGGTGGGAGACTGGTCAGCATGGTGGACAGGCCCACCAAGGGTTGCTGCTGGGGACCAGAGCTTGGGCGGCCCCTAGGGAACAGGAGCATGAATTTGGGCTCTCAGAGTGAGCCTGAGTGTATGTAAGGTACTGGATTGTTGCCCCTCACCACCCAGGAATGGGACAGCCCAGTTTAAGTGACAGACTCCCTGGAGAATTTGATGAGGGCTGAGTCCCTCCACCAGGCAAGGACCAGGCAGCTCATGCCCAGAACTGACATTCTGTGTACAATTGGGAGGGGCGGTGAGTAGGTCCCTCCCAACAAGCCTGGGTGGAGAGTCTAATCATTAGCACCTTCCTGGGCCCAGGATGCAACTGGGAACACAGGCCCAGATGGAGCTGTGTTCCCAGGGAGGCTTAGGGCAGGGCCCCACCACCCTGTTGCCTCCCTCCTTGCCCAGAAGGGCCTCTTACCGCAGATAGCACCAGCTGCCACGATGAAGCCCGCCCAGCTGTAGCCCCGCTGGTTGAAGGCATCAGTGAGCGCCAAGTCAGGGTCCAGGCTGCGCCAGGGCACCATGAAGGTGAGTGCAGCAGAGACGAGGATGTTAGTACCAGCCGCCAGGCCAAGCGAGATGGCGATGGCCATAGGCACGGCTTGCTTTGGATTCTGGGCCTCCATGCTGGAGGCAGCAATGGCGCCAAAGCCCTGGAAGGCAAAGAAGCAAGTAGCGGCGCCGTCTATGATGCCGGAGAAGCCGAAGGGTGCAAAGCCGCCCTCCTCAGTGCTCCAGTTGTGCGGGCGGGCCAGGACAAACCCCAGGATGATGATGAAGAGGATGACAACCAGGTTGATGGCAGAGAACGTGCGGTTGAGCCAGGAGGAGACCCCAACTCCGTAAGAGACTAATGCGGAGGCCAAAAGTATGACTCCAGCAGCCAAGAAGTCTGGGTACTGGGCCAGGAACGGCACCTGCCAGATGCCCACATGGGCCATGGTGAAGCTGCGGATGCGGTGGCTGAAGATGGCATCCACATAGCTGCTCCATACCTGGGCCACAGCGGCACCACCAATGAGGTACCCCAGGATCGTGTTCCAGCCAACGAGGAAGGCCCACAGCTCACCCATGGACACATAGGTGAACAGGTAGGCAGAACCCCTACCGGGCACACGTACCCCAAACTCTGCATAGGATAGGACTCCCAGCAGGGAGGCCACAGCAGCCATGCTGAAAGACACAAGTACCGCAGGGCCAGCCATCTCTTTGGCCACAGTGCCCACAAGCACATAGAGGCCCACACTCCCCGTGGTACCCATGCCCAGCAGGATCAGGTCCAGCATGGTCAGGTGGTGCCTCAACGATCTCTTCGTGGTGGAGTCCTCCAGTGTCTTCAGCCGGTTCAGCTTCTGGCAGAAGTGTGACAGGCTGGTGGTGCTGGACAGTTCGTGGGCCATGGTGGGCAGCTGAGAGGAGCACCAAGCCAGCTGCCGGCACCTACGAGGGCCAGAGGGAGTGACAGGCTGCCCAGCTGGGTGCTGACCAGCCTTCAGTCCTTGCTCTGACCCTGCCCTAGGGACCCCATCCTGGAACCACTGCCTAGCTGGAGGACTGGATGAGGCAGAGTCAGGGTCTGCCAGCAGGGTGGGCAGGAGCTCACAGGGAAGCATGGGGATCCCTTTGGCCTGCTTTCCTGGCAAGGGAGGGAGCCCGGTGGAGGGGGACCCTGGGTGTGCCTGGGAGGGGCCTTGAAGGTGGGGAAGGGGCAGTCCCAGGGAACCCGGCTAGGAACCACTCCAGTGGTCTGGAATTGAGAGCAGGATGGAAACACAAGGTTTCCCATGAGCTGAGCCAGGCCTGTAATACCCAGAACAGGAGCGATTCTGTGGCCCTGGGCTATGCTGAAGCAGCCACCTGGCCTCAGAGAGCTGTGTTCATCCCCTCGTCCTAAGCCTTGCTGAGGTGGTGTATCAGCGCACCCTACCAGGAGTGGGGCCATCTTGGGCCCTGCACCCAAAGCCAAGGCCTCATGCCCTGCCCTCACACCCTGACACACGACCAGTGCACTACTCTAGGGGCCACTACAGCAATGCCCTTGTCCCCAGGTACCCAAGCCTTCACCTCCTCTCCAGCCTAAGTCCCTTCCCTCAGAACTTGATGCAACTCACTTGCTGTCACTGCCTCCCCTACTCTGTGCTCTGTGCAGAGGACCTGCCCTCACCCCTGGGCACCAGATCCAGCACTGGGCCCTGCCTCGCAGTCACACACGCATTCAGCCTACCTACCCACACCTCAGACAGTCCAGACCAGACTCCCAGGTTCTAGGGAAGCCCTGTTACTGTGCCTGGTTCACAGATGAGGAAGCCCAGGCCCCCAGGAAACTGACTAGCCCAGCCCACCAGGGTGGCGTTGAGAGGCTGGTGGAGGTCAAGGTCCAGGTCTTGGGTGGGGCCTGGAGCCCACCTGCTTTCCATTGCTGCAGACACCCTCCTTGATCTCTCACCTCAACACATGGACTCCACCAGCTGGAGCAACATCCAGGCCCCCTCAACACTGGGAGGTGTGGGGGCTGAGCTGG
>NW_025793651.1:0-21801 GCF_021613505.1 Equus quagga | reverse complement strand
AGAGGTAACACGGAGCCACGCTGTGTGGGCCATGTACTGTATCTCCTAAAGTGTCCGGTTTCTCCAGAAAAAGAGAATAGTCAATGACAAAAGTTGAGTGTGTCGTGCAAGTTGCAGAAAGGTGGAGGGAAATGAATTTTGTTCTCCTTTGCATGTTATCATACCTGCATACAATGAGTGTGAAAAAGAAGCAAGGCAATGTGCTAACATTTTGCCAAAGTGGCTCACTTTTGATGGCTTGATTCTCTAAACAAAATGTTTTGTGAGTCCTTCGCTGTCAAATGGCATATTTAAGCAAATCTATTGTGGATTTCTTTCTGTTCTATGACAAATGGGTTGCAATATTCAGTCTTTATCCCTAAATAACAGGGATTCCGTATCTCTCTGTGCTTTGCACTGACTG
The DNA here is from genome assembly GCF_021613505.1 of Equus quagga. NCBI lineage: Eukaryota > Metazoa > Chordata > Mammalia > Perissodactyla > Equidae > Equus > Equus quagga. The sequence goes on along the minus strand of NW_025793651.1, from coordinate 21,398 downwards.
TTATGACCCTGATTATTCAAAAACAAACAACCAAAGTTCCTCACTTCTGAAACAGCTAAGACAATTATGTTACCGTATATGTTTAAAATATTGAACTGCAATTCTGACTAATAGGAAGTTAAGCTACATCCATTCATTGGTCTCAGACTCCCGTGCTCATCTCTTGACAAGTGATCAAGTTCTTTAGATTTATGCTGGTTCTTTAGATTTTCCAGTCTGTCTGATTCCCTGTTGCTGCAGTAAGAAATCACCACAAACTCTGTGGCTTAACACGACACGAATTCATCCTCTTACAGTTCTGGAGGTCAGAAGTCCAAAGGGGATCTCAGTGGGCTAAAATCAAGGTGTCAGGAGCACTGTTTGCCTTCTGGAGGTTCCAGCAAAGAAGTCATGTCCTTGCCTTTTCTGGCTTTTAGGAGCTGCTCGAATCGCTTGGCTCATCGTCCTGCATCACCCCATACTCTGCTTCCATCAGCATTTCTCTGCGTCTGTCTCTGACTCCCTTGCTCCCTCTCTTCCTTTGATAAACTTTGTGACGACATCGGGCCCACTCCCATAGTCCAGGATAATCTTCCCAACTCAAGATCCCTAACTTAATCATATTTGCAAAGTCCCTTTTGCCATGTAGGGTAACAGAGTCACAACATCTGGTGGCGGGGACGTGTCCGTCTCTTCATGGTGGGTGTATTATTCTACCCAGTACGCCATGCCAAGACCACATAATAAATTCAGAGAGTAATGTCTTAAAATCGCTTTTAATCCAAAGCCTTCTTTGAGATTTCTCAGAGGGCACAAAGGAATCACAAAAATGTGTTCTGTATCCTTTTATAAAAGGAGGGATAATAAAAATATTTAGGTTTGGCATGTTCCCTGTTTCTTAATTAGCTCAACCCTGCTGTAAGAGCTGCATCTGGAGAGTTATCAAATCACATCAGAAGCTTAGCCCTCCCTAGACCAATTCTGCATACGTAAAGTGTTCTTTGTGTAAATGTTTCATGCGCCTTATAGGATAAATATCTGTTCTCTGTGTACATGGATCACATACCTTATAGAACAAATTGGAGGGCCCTTGAGATTAGTTAATGTTCCCACTTTCCATACTATGGACATAACCAGGGGGGAGACAGTGATGTCTTAAGAAATTGCTATGTGTTGTACCCCAACAGAGCGTTGCACCCTCCTCCATTCTGAGACCATGAATTACTGTAAGAAATCAGCCACAACTATAGATCAGCCTCAGCGCAGTGATTTCTGCATTCCTTTGATCGTGATTGTGGGTTTTCTCAAAGCCACAGGCTTCAAGAAATAAAGACATAACCAGGGTCTTATAGAAACTACTATAACAGATACTTTTAACTATGACTCTTTCAAGAGTATACCCAAAGATACAGAGTTCAGAGATTAAAGCTGACAACACGTAGACAAGTGTCAGACAGAGGACTGACAGAGGACACAGGAACAGAGGACTGAATCAGGACTCTATCAATTTCAAAAGCAAATTTGTGAGCCATCCCTGATGGCCTGTCAGTAGCCATGCCGTAGGGGCAGCTCACATAGAAGAACCAGAAGGACTTACAACTAGAATCTACAACTATGTACTGGGCCTCTGGGGAGGAAAAAAAAGAGAGAGGAAAATTGGCAAGAGACATTAGCCTGGGGAAAATCTTTCCCAGCAAATACAATAAAAATAAAATAAAATCTAACCTGTGGCTAACGTGCAGCAGCTGGAAAATTAAAATAGCTCCAACACTTATTTTAAGAAATAATTAAAATATTAAAAGCTAATTTGCCCGTGATTTTATCTCAAAATGAGATTATTCAGGAATAGCCCAAAGAATTGCAATTCGAGATGTGCGTCCCATGGGAAATCACAGGCAACCCAGCAAACACAGGAGGGGAGCTGCCTTTACAGACAAAAAGGGGGAGTAGGGAGGGGCTGTTCTAAAGGAAAATCCAGGGGGGTAAGGTCACAGTTCAGGGCCGCAGCGGCTCCTCACTGGCTGGGCTGTTGTTTGTGGCAGAGAAATCTTCCTTCAGTAGTGAAGCGTGTTTACTTCCTGTCCAAGACGCAAGAGTCCTCTTCTGGTTGCTGTAATTGACAACGTACGCTATGGTGTGAGAGCGCCCCCTACAGGACTTCCCTGTAATGTAAACTCCCATTTAGTTGAGGTTTCTTTGATTAATTTCCAGAACTCTTTTTAGTTGAGAAGTAGGTGACTTCATGAAAGCAGGTGGCTGAAGCTACACAATGAAATAAGCAGTAATTGCATATGACTGAATGAACTGATGAGGGAAATTTCACTGAAGTAATTTGTGTTGTCGTATTTTTTAATGTTTTACTTTCTGGTGGGGATATGAGGAAACCCTTTCCTTTCTTCCCAATTTGTGTCTAACTGTCAATTTAGCAGGCTATGCTTTTGCAACCTAAAATGATTTGTTAAATAACATCTAATGCTCACTGACCTCTCAGAATACCAAAACAAGGCTTTTACTGTGTCTCATGACTTTTCAGGGCAATAAGGTGATTTGCACAAGTTCAATAAAAATATGCCCTCCTTCTTACCAGGATCTAACTGGACACAATGACTGTGAAACTAAGGCAGCCGCTCATTCCATTCCTGAGTATTCACCCAAGTGAAACAGAAGGACATGCCCTCACAAAATCCTGCACACACTCGTTCATAGCAATCTTATTTGTAATAGCCCAAACGGAGGACCACCCAGATACCCATCAACAGGGGAATAAGGAAACAAATCATGGTACATCCATAGAAAGAACACCACTCAGTAACAAGAATCAACTTTCCTTATGTGCAGCATGGATGAATCTCAAAATAATTAGGCAAAAGAGGGGCCGGCCCCATGGTGTAGTGGTTAAGTTCGTCTTTGGCGGCCTGGGTTTGCGGGTTTGGATCCCAGGCAGGGACCTATACCACTCCTCAGCCATGCTGAGGCAGCGACCCACATGCAAAATAGAGGAAGATTGGCCTAGATCTTAGCTCAGGGACAATCTTCCTCAAGAAAAAAAAAACAAGGAAGATTGGCCAGGGATGTTAGCTCAGGGCTAATGTTACTCAGCACAAACAAACAAAGAAAAATAATAATTAGGTAAAATGAAGTACATACTGCAAGATTCTAATTATGTAAAATTCTAGGAAATGGGAACTAATACATAGTGGCAGAAAGTAGGTGGGTGATGGCCTGGGAGAGGGGTGGACTGGAGGAAGGATTTCAAAGGGGCACAAGGAAACGGTTGAGGGTAATGGTTGTTTGTAGGGATGGTTTCACCGGTGTACAGGTATGTCAAAACTGATCTGATGGTAAACTTTTCATACGTGCAGTAAATAAATTAATAATATATGGGAAGGACAATAAAGTACTTGAATTACACCTCAATATTTTTTTTAGAAAAGTCTTTGTGTGATTTCTTTAGACATCAAGTTACCTTTATGCCTAAAAATTATTCAAAATTTCACTACATGCCCAAATTTTCACAAAGACGCGAATGTCTAAAGGGGAGCACACATCGCGATCTCTGTGGTCATAAATCTAGAAAAATTCTCCCCCAAAGTCACACAACTTGCAAGCAAAAGAAGAGTTAGCATGATTTCTTACCTTTTTATTATGCACAATGTATTAAATACAATTAAATTATTAATGGAATGGTAACTCACCTCATGAATGTAGACCATGTACTCAATCAAATGTTCACTGTATTTCTGACTTCTTAAAATTATTTCATCACCTAGGTAAAAAAATGCACATTAATATATGTAAAACTATTACAAAATCTCAAAATCTTGCCACTCTACAATAAAATCTAACACTTTGGAGGAGTGGAATTAGAGTCAAATAGTCCTGGGATCAACTGCTTGAATGCCAATGTGACCAGAGAAACATGCTGAAAACACTTTAAGTGGAATTCTAACCAAGAGGAAGACAAATAAATATTGTGAATTTACTGTTTCCAGATTTGAAACCTGATTGTTCTAACTGTGATGTGATCTCTGCTGTTCTATCAACTCGATTAAAACATGACAAGTAACAAACACACCTTGGATACAAAGATGGTCTATTATCAGGTAATCCTGGGACCTCCAAGATCAAGCCCTTCGCAGTCTTCTTTCAAATGACTCCACTCATACAGAACTGTTTCATTTCCTTTCCTTCTCGAGCCTCCTCAAGCCCCAGCAGGCTTGAAACTCTCTCTTTGTAGTTTAACGTGCTCAAGGGCTGAAAACAAGATTAGCGAAAGTAGAGCAGCGTGTTGATGGCAGGCCGAGTTTATGGAGGAGGCAGTTCTAAAGAAAGAAATGCTGCTTCACCGATATGCTGTACATGACCCCCCAACTCAACCAAACGAGGCCATTTAGGGGCATAGTTTATGAAGCAAATGATTACGTTCATCCATGATGTCATAGTTCAAATGTCTCGGGAACTGTGGTGTACGAGGCCCCTGCCTTGCCTGTGGAAACGCCCCCCACCCCTCAAGCCTGGAGGAGTTTTTTCTCTACCCTTTAAGGACTGGCCACGTCTACTTCAACTATCCATGGCCCCTGGGCGCCATTGTCTCTATTCTTTTGTTATTTCTGGTCTCCAGATCTTATCAGAAGGGGACAGAGCTTGGCTTTTGCAGGCATTTGTGAAAAAGGACAGCCCCATGTGACTTACATGCCTCACAGGATAGTTGTGTGGATGAGATGAGTGACAAGGGTGGAAAGCCTTTGGAAACTTTAGCTTCATACTGACACTCAGCTGTTTTTTAAAAATCATCATCATCATGGCTGCTAGGCAAGGAATGAGGGTACTTCTTTTTCTGGTTAACTGCATCAGTTTCAGTCCTCACTGACCTGTACATTCATGAGAAACGACCTTCCAGTCCTTGCGATCATGATCCTCATCCTCATCCTCGTTATCATAGCCGTCGACATTTACTGAGTCTTTATCGAGTGCCCAGCACATGTTAACTTAGGAAGCAAGTACTCCTATCCTCCCCATTTTACAGGTGAAGAAAGTTAGTCACAATTGGCCTTAGAGTTATTTATTAATGTATTTATAAGAACAGTTTTCTGTCATGGCCTCAGATTATGATCTCAAATCAATCCTCTCGAATATTACGAGAACTTCTAAGCAATCTCTTTCTGAGGACATTTTCCAGGCACTCCCCCATCCATCCTCCACAATGCTTCCTCCCACAGTAAGTCTTCCATCGTGAAAATCCGATACCGTTAATATCCTAGGAGATGAGGGTTTTAAGCAAGCTCAGACTCCTTTGTGCTGGGTCCAGGGAACCTAAATATGTGGCTGCCTCCATCCATCCAGCCTTCCCTGCTGCCAGCTATGATGTTTCACTTGCGTCCAGTCCAGCCACACACTACTTCTAGCCCCTAAAACATCATGCCCTTCCATGTCTCTCGCTTGAGTTCTGCATCGTATTTTCTCTGCATGCAATGTCGCTTACCCCATTAGTCAGCCTCGTTCTCCAAGAACGTCAGAAAGCCCAGGGGAGTTGGCCATGCCCTCCCTTATGCCCCCGATCCCTCTTATTACAACACTGTGCAGCCCTGTGTGTCCTTCTCCTTCCTACCTCATTGGGGATCCAACACCGGCTCTTAGTCCTCCATCCCTTTAACCTCACACTCTGGCAGCCAAGGAAAGCTCCTCACACTGGCATCACTATCACTTACCCAGAGGGAGTGACCACTCTTCCTCAGGTTCAAGGACAAAAGTTTTATAATTGTGGAACCCTTCTCCTTCTGTTTCCTCCTGGGCCTTCTTCCACTTTTCTGCTGTATTTGCAACTTCGCCCTCAGCTTAAATACAAGGCTCAAGTCGAGCATCCTGGTGGAGTGAGTCGTTCCCTTTGTCTCTCCCCTCTAAGTAACAACCTGTCGGACATCCGGTGACCAAAAAGGACTCCGTGCACAGCACACCAGATGCCTGAGTGATGCATGCATCTATACATCTGGAGGTGGGTGGACTGGACCTCGGGAGACAGTGGAACTAGGGGAGCAGCCCCCTCCTTCTTCCCTGACAGCAGCGATCCAGGGCATGGATGCTCACAAGGGCACGCATGCCAGCAACCACAGGCTGCAAGGGCAAACATGGCACCTGTGCCTTGGCCTCTGCTATCCCATCACCCACAGTTGGTGGTGGGTTGCTCAGCCGTCCTGAGGCTCCAGGACACAGAGTGGAGTCTGAGACCTGGGTCCTCCCCCTCCCCCGGCAGTGGTCTCGTCTACCGGCAGTGGGAACTACATCCAAGGTGTGAATTTCCCTGGCAGGGGCCCCCTGCACGGAGGTTCCAGAGCAGACCATTAGTGTGCACACTCCAGCGCCAGCAACCAGAGGCTCTGGCCCCCGCCACTCCCAGTGTTAGCAGGTGGCACACATGTCCTGAGGCTTTAGGCCACAGAGTGGTGCCAGTGACCCAGCCTCTTCCTCCCCTGGCAGTGGACTCTCCAGGAGTGGGGACAGCAACCAAATGCAGATTTCACCAGCAGGAGCAGGGTGCCCTGACCTGAAGTCTCAAAGAGCACACCAGCGGGTGTCAGTGACCAGAGACTGCAGGGCCAGCAACAGCACTTGCAGCTTAGCCCCTACTCATCCCCGAGCAGTGGCAGGTGGCAGCTGTGACCTGAGGCTTCAGGAACCACAGCAGAACCTGAGAGCCAGCCCCCAGTGGCGACACTCCTGAAACTGGCTCTACCAGCAGTTGGGGCTGCACACAAGAACCCGGCCCCTGACGGCAATAGCGACACCTGTGAACCCAGCGCCCCTGGCAGTGGTGCTGCCAGCACCCCCAGATAACCCAGGAGCAGCAGCACAGGTAGAGCACAGGGCAGCAGCACATGGATCCGTTGAGAGCCCCGGGGAGAGCAAGAGGGGGAACACAAGAGCCAGGCAACCCGGGAAGCAGCAGAGGTGCTCACAGCCTGGTGACCCTGCTGGCAGCACCTTAGACGGCAGCAACATCCAAAACGGCAAGGCGCTAGCAATGCCAGAGGCACAACTGGCACAAGAAGGGCACTGACGATGCCCGTAGCAGAGGCAGTGGAGGGTGGAAAGTGCAGGCTCTCAAATACGACCAGAAGCAGCTCAGAACCATAGTAACGAAAGCTGTACCCAGCTCAGAAAGGTGCCAACGACCACAAATGCGCCGGCAGGGCATCAAGTCATCCAACACCATGGAGAGCTACAGTCACACAGCAGAACAGAGGCAGAATGACAGCTCTCCAGAAGCCAAACGGGAAGTCACAGAAGAGTAAATCCGACTGACGGACAATTCAAAATAGCCGTCATGAAGGAACTCAACAAGTTACCAGAAAACTGAGAAGGACAGCTCAATGAGCTCAGGAATAAAATAAAATGAAGCTAACGAACAGAAGGAATACGTCACCAAACAGATTGAAGCTCTAAAAAAAACCAAACAGAAATTCTGTGAGAAGTTCCTTTGTTTCTAGAAATTATGCTCCCTCAATTTTATTTTATTTTATTTTTCATCGTGATAACATTGGATCATAACATTATATAAATTTCAGATGCGCATAATTAGTTTTTGATTCTGTGTAGAATACGTCATGGTCACCACCGAAAGACTAATTACAATCCATCCCCACACACATGTGCCTCATCACCCCTTTCACCCACCTCCCTCCCCTCTTCCCCTGTGGTAAGCACCAAACCAATCTCTGTCTCTATGTCATTGTTTGTTGTTGTTTTTATCTTTTATTGTGAGTGAGATCAAACCGTATTTGATTTTCTCCCTCTGACTTATTTTGCTTAGCACCCTCAACGTCCAGCCATATTGTACAAGATGGCCAGATTTCATCATTTCTTGCGGCTGAGTAGCATTCCTTTGTGTATATATACCACATCTTCTTTATCCATTCGCCCCTTGATGGGCACTTAGGTTGCTTCCAAGTCTTGGCTATTGTGAATAATGCTACAATGAACATAGGGGTGCATGTATCTTTATGCTTTGGGGTTTTCATGTTCTTTGGATAAATGCCAGCAGTGGAATAGCTGGATTTCATGGTAGTTCTATTCTTAATTTTTTGAGAAATCTCCATAGTGTTTTCCATAGTGGCTGCACCAGTTTACACTCCCACCAGCGGTGTATGAGAGTTCCCTTCTCTCCACATCCTCTCCCACACTTGCTGTTTCCTGTCTTGTTAATTATAGCCATTCTGATGGGCATGAGGTGATACTCATTGTAGTTTTGATTTGCATTTCCCTGATAGTTAGTGATGTTGAGCATCTTTTCATGTGCCTGTTGTCCATCTGTATATCTTCTTTGGAGAAATGTCTGTTCAGATCTTTTGCCCACTTTTTAGTTGGCTTGTTAGTTTTCTTGTTGTTGAGATGTATGAGCTCTTTATATATTTTGGATATTAACCCCTTATTAATACATGGTTTTATGCTCCCTAAAGTTTAAATTCTATTGAAGAATAGAATGAAGCATGCCGCCACAGTACCCTGGTGAGGAGGAGAAAAGAAGTGCTAAATGGCTATCCCTAATACATCTATGTTCAATGAAATAGGACCAGCGACAGGATAGCACGTACCCTGAGGGAAGCAACTGAGAGCTGAGAAGACTTTCTACCCTCAAAAATGTCTGCCTGATAGATTCAAGGCACTCTCTATCAAAATTCACACATCCTCATTTCAAACTTGCCATAAAGCTACAGTAATCAAGGTAGTGTGGTTCTGACATGAGGAGAGGCATATAGAAGTAACAGAAGCCAGGGCGCAAACACTCCTTGCTGGACGATTTCACTTATGCAAAATGCCCAGAGAGAGCAAATGTGTAGATACAGAAAACAGATTACTGATGACCCAGAGCTGTGGGCATGGAAGGCGATTGACCACGAATGACCAGGTGGGATCGTTCTGGGGTGATGGAAATGTTCTAAAACGAGACTGAGGTGATAGTTGCACAACTCTGTCAATTTACTGAAAGTCGGTGAATGGTACACCTAAATTGGGTGAATTTAATGGTAAGTAAATTATACCTCATTAAAACTCAACCGGCTTCCTGGTCTAGTGGAGAGAGACTAGGCTGGCAGCAAAGAGTATCTCCTTCTCTTTCCCTCTGACCTTGGCCTCCAAATGATGGGGCAAAGTGAAATATTAGGGTAACTGATGACTGCCGTCTCCTGGTGTGGCTGCAGACCACAGGAGTATGAATAGTATCTGAGTATGCAATTTCAAAGTCATAAAAGAACAATAATCTCCTTTTACCGGCCTGTTTCTCTTCTTTCCCTGAAATTCACAGCTAATATATAAATGGACCAAAGTAACATCTGAATCTGAGAAGGAAGGCATCTCTACTTCTGACAGAGCGAAAAGTGAGACCTAAAAGGAAAAGTCAAATATTTCACACACAATCACGGAGGTACTGTTCCCACCTCTGCAAAAATGGCTGAAATATCAATACGTCAATGTTTTCGTCCCCACATTTTTAAGAGTCTCTGGGACGGGACAGTCTGGAAAGAATTTGCAAGTGCCCATCTCGAATGCTTTCAAAATGAAACAAACAAAAATCGTTTTAACACAGCTCTAAATTGTCCAGAACAAGCCTTTTTTACTCAACATTTTTACTTGAACATCTTTCCTTGTGATAAAAGGCCCCAGTGTATTCACTCACCAAAAAATAACTGATATGTAATAACTACTGGCGTAAGTCAGGAGTTTTCAAACTTTCACTTCAGATTTGGGGTAAATTTTTCAAACAAGATCTTACTTGGCACTCTAATACCATATGAAGCAGTTAAAGGCAGAGCTACTCCGGTTACAACAAGTAGAAAAAAGAGGCTTGGACTTTCAGGCACCTCAGCAAGCCAAGCATTTGAAAATAACGATCTTCAAGCTGTTAATTAACTGAATCCTTTTTTTTGAAACATTGGCACCTGAGCTAACATCTGTTGCCAATCTTTTTGTTGTTGTTGTTATTGTTCTTCTTCATCCTAAAGCCCCCCAGTACATAGTTGTATATTATAGTTGTGGGTCCTTCTAGTTGTGGCCTGTGGGACGCCACCTCAACATGGCCTGACGAGCGGTACCATGTCCGCACCGAGGATCCGAACCTGTGAAACCCTGGAAGTCACTGAAGTGGAGCTCACAAACTTAACCACTCGGCCACGGGGCCGGGCACTACCTGAATTCTTAACACAGTGTTTTTAATACTGATGGATGAAGATAAGAAATTATCCCCCCAAGTTCATTCTCAAAATAAGAAAATAGCTCCTCAAGCTTCCTCTGCTTGGGTCCTGCTCTCTCATTTAACTGACAGCCTGCGTTTCTCTGAAAAGGTTCACAAGTCTCAAACTCCAGATTCCGGGGGATCCTGAGAAATGACAACGGCAGAAATCTACCACATCTCTGAGACCAGCAGGATAAAGGAGACCACTGGGTACTACAGTCAACTTAAATACACTGACAGGAATTTGAGGAAAGTGAGAAACTGGGAGGAGAGAGGATCGGAAAGTGAAGAGCATTACAAAATCAAAGAGTGAAATCTGAGAAAATTTACTCGCAGTGGCCCAGGATCACAGACTGTCTACACCTCAATCAAGTAATGGGAAGAAACGAAGGTGACTTTTGTCTCCCTTTTTTTTTCTTCTAACTCTTCTTTCTGGTTTACCTGTGACTAGGAAACAGAGAGAAAGTGTTTTTTTCCAGTCTCCTGAGGCGTGAATTGTCACCTTCCATTTGGGAGACAGTGGAGAGAACTATACAAACAGCTCGCCTGCTCAGTGAAACGGATGTGTTTGCTCACGGCTTAGGATTGCTGATTCAGGTGCCGACACAGGGAGGGTGGTCAATAAATATTCTCCAGGGGCATAAGTGAGCATGTTTTCAGAAGGAGAGAGCAAAGACTGAGATGTTGTCTACCGGCAACTGATGGTCTCCTAGGGGTGGTACAATGGTCAGATCACCAACGTCCACATCTTTGCTGGATAGCGTTAGAAATTTTATATTTTATGTCTAATCTGAGGGAACAAACATGAGGTTCTTGGGTTCATGAAATGGATTGTCAAGAAGCAGCAGTCTCTTCTTTCTGGGAAGGCCCTACACAGTGACTACGCACTCATATTCAAAGGGAAATAACTGCCAATGGGGAATAAACACTTGTGGTTATTCATCCGCGGATTCTCTTTCCCTCTCCGTAAGCCAAATGACAATCAGGAAGCTGCTCAGTGTGCCACTCACTCAAGCAGAAACATGGCAGTTCTTTAAAGGTTCACTTGCAACCCCTGTGGACCCTCCCTTGCCTGGCAAGGCAATGAGAGATCCTGACCTCCTTTTCTAGGCTCCATACTGACCGTCGCCCTTAAAGTTAGCAGGGACTATTGCTATTTATTGAGTGCTTGCACTAGGCCATAATTGTTACTGTTTGACATACTTCATCTCATCTGATGCTCACAACCACCATATGAGGTAAGAACTATTCTTTCCGTGTCTACATTTAAGAAATGAAGAAACTGAGGCTCAGGGAAGTTTTAAAACTTACCAAGGTCACACTACTAATTATCATTCAAACTGCAGAGCTGCCCTCTAAGCCAGTGGTTCCTTTCTGATGACAGATTTATCCTTCAGCCTGGAGCTGAGCACAGGTCCACAGTCCTAAATGAAACCACTGGGGCAAGGTGTGTCATGGTGTTCAGAATTTTCCAATAGCAGAAAAGTACTACAGTAACACCCTCAGTGGGACATGGGGCACTATCCCATAATGAAACCCTTCAATATCAATGCAGAATGCATGAATATTCTCACACTAAATGGGATCAGTAAACTTTACAGGTATCCTCACGTCCTTTCTGATCAGGTTTCGCTCCTCGATTGTCACAACAAACTTAAGAAAAACGATCTGGTTTTGAAGAGCTTTTTCTGCTTCATGACTGCATGTGAGGAAATGTGGACATTTTTGAGATTAAACTCCAAGGAAGGATATGCATCGTCTCTACATTCCCAGCCACTGTTCTGAGTGTGTCACTGCTAGATTTCATCTGAAAAAAAAAATAAATAAAATGGATTTAAAAGTAAAACTTCATCCTTAATGCCTAATTTGTAAAAATGTTATTATTAATGAGTAAACATATCTTCAAATAACCTTCAAGCAACCAAAAAACTTTTCTGTTGTTCTGAACACAAGCTACAGTAAAACGTCTTATGTCTGATCACTGAGGACGAAGCGTTTGGCATTTCAGGTATGCCACATTTATTGAGGTTTGCTATGTGCCGGGCACTATGTCAGATGGGTTACAAAGACGAGCAAGAGGAAACCCCTTCCCTCTGGCTGGCTGTAGGGAACATGAAGGGCTGTGGCAAGAGATGAAGGCCAGGATCAGATTTTGTTCTTCTGGTCCCTAGAGATGTGGGCGCTTGTATAAGCCAGTCGCACTGTGATTTGACAGGGAAGAAGCAGCCCGGGGGAGTCGAAGGCCCATCCTAACATCAAGATTGTCACACTGCCGTGACACTTGGCACAGAGGGCTGCCTTATTCTCTACACTTTAAGAGCAATCCCTAGGCCAGGGCCTGGCATATATGGACACCTGATAAACTATACATCGGTGAATATACACTGGACATGGGCACTCAATTATACCTGGAAATCATACTCTACTTCTGTCAGACATATGCTTTCCCACAATCTGAGACTATTCTCAAAAATATAACTAGACTAGTTTAAATTACACAAGTTTTAATCACACAAGTTTCTATACTCATTAATGGAAAATTAGGAAACACAGATAAGCAGGACTTGCCTCTTATTTCTCTGAGAAACTGAAGGCCACCAGACAGGAGCTCCTAGATCAACCTCCTGTCGCCTGCCCTGGCTTTCTCTGCCTTCACTCCTAAAACAGTAAAGGGATGACCAAGCCCCAACCCAAGGCTCACTCTCCCCCTGGGCACATGGTACCATTCCCTCTGGCCTCCTTGAGGACTTTCCTCCTACAGCTATTGTTTCTCTTCCTCCTCTATCAACACTTTTTCTCTCTCTCCAGTGACTCAACATAGAAATACACTTTGTTCTCCCATCTTTTAAAATAAAATAACAGGATAAATAAATCTTCCTTGAGCTAATCTCCCCTTCAGTCTCATTTCCTTGTTACTCTCTGAATGGAAAAAATATTGACGAATATTTCCATATTTTGAAAGAAGACTATTTCAATCACTTCCTTATCTCCAGTTCCCTCCTCAACCTCCGATCAGGCTTTTAACCCAGCATGCTCCTGCAATGGCTCTCAGGATTACCAGTGATCTCCAGGCCACCATGTCCACTGAGCCATTTTCTATGCTTTCCCCACTCAACCTCTAGCGCTTGACCCACTTAATTCCTCCCTGCTTCTTGAAGCGCTTTCTTTGCTTGTCTTCTGTGTCACCATCTTCTCCCGGAGAGGCTCCTTCTCAGCCTCCTTTGCTGGAGCGTCCCCCATTGGCTACACACGACAGTGCTCCATGGCGCAGTCCCTGAACGTCTTCTCTATGCACACATCAGTCTCAAGGCTCTAAATTTCATCTAAATGCTAATGACTCCAATTTTCATAAGGACACGGAGATACAGACATGGTTGTCCCACAGGTAGCTCATGCCTAACGTTTCCAAAATTTAACATGTCCTGAATTTCCTGCAAAACTCTGCTTTCCACCCCAATCTTCTCCATCTCAGAAAATGGCAACTTTGTTCACCCAGTGACTAACACAAAACCCATGGCATAACCCCTTAATTCTCCATCACAGCTCTCACCCAACGCATCAGAAAATCCTATCAACACCTTCAAAGTGCATCTGTAATCCAATCATGTTTCACTCTCTCCAGTCCTCCCCCTCTGGTGCAAAGCACTTTCATTTGACAGCTACAATATTATGAAAGACTTCTGGCTCACCTGACTCTCTCTTTGCTCACTGGCATCCATTTTCCACATGGCAGCCAATTATTTTTAAGACACGTGAAACTTGTCTCTCTGGCTTGCAATCTTCTAATGGGCTCTCCTCTGCACTTCAGGAAATTCCATGCTCCCTGCCTCAATCCACAGGTCTCTATGAAACGCCTTCCTCTGAGCCCTGATCATCTGCTGCTCTCCCTCTGTCTCCCCACGCTCCAGCATCTCAGACCTCTTTCTGTCCCTTAAACACATTCCCTTTCAGCCTCCCTACGATCTAACTCTGATGTCAAAACTACATCCTGCCTGTACCCAGAGCCCTAACTTAAGACACCGGAGAAAATGCCGTCCGAGTGGACGGAGGAGCAGCAGATGGAGGGCTGTTCTGGGGAGGGAGCTGCAGTGGGATAAAAATGGGCACCACCTGGAGCTCAAGCTTTCAGATTCCCTGACAAGTGATTTCTGCACACCCGAGCAAGGATACTTTGGTGTTCATGTTGGGTAGGTTTGTGGAAAATCTGACATTGGCAGGTTGACACACGATTGGAAGGGAAAGCAATGGAGACACATAACTCTCTCCAGATGCCCACCTGCAAAAGGAAAGGGGCAACTGAAGGAAAAAGGAATCTTGTAGGCTGGGAGTTGTTTATTGGGCTAAGAGTTGGGAAATTTAAATACTGATGGGTAATAGCACTTAAAGAGAAAGAACCTAAAGACTTTCGAAAAGAGGAGATAATCAGTAGTGTGCAAAAGGTGTCTGAGAAATAAAGGGAATGGGATGTGAAACACAGGTGAGTTTGGTTGGCCTTAGGAAAAGGCCACTTCCATTCTACCAAGAGGGGAGGAGGAGATGACAGGTGAGGATACGGTATCCTGGCAGGTTTTGTTGTTAAAACAAACAAACAAAAACCTAAAAATTAATAGCTGTGGAAGGAAATGAAAAGCTACTCCACCCATCCAGCCTCACCTTCCCCAGACAGACAGGCCTAAAATGGTTTTTAATCATTTATAATCTTCATAGAATACATAATTCTCACTTTTTTAAATGCACTTTATTTTTTAGAGCAGTTTTAGGTTCACAGCAAAATTGAGCAGAAGGTACAGGTTTCCCATACGCCCTGTGCTCCCCAGACATGTACAGTCTCCCACACTATCAACATCCAGCACCAGAGTAGTACGTTTGTCACAACTGAAGAACCTCCATTGTCCCATCATTATCACTCAGAGCCATAGCTTACGTTACCGTTCACTTTGGTGTCATCTATCCCATGAGTCTGCACAAATGTGTAATGACATGTATCCACCATTATAGTATCATTCAGAGCAGTTTCACTGCCCTAAAAATCCTTCGCGCCCCACAATAGTTATTTTAAACTGCAAAGGAGCACAAAGAATGAAAGAAACTTTCCCCAAAACTTAGATGAAGCCAATATAAAAATGATTCCAAAAACTGACAAAGCAAGCATAAAGAGAGACAACTGTAGACCAACTCCATTTAAGAAGATGCAAAGAAAGCTAAATAAAAAATAAGCAAACAAATCCAGCAGTACATTAGAAGAATTACACATCGTGACCAGATAGGGATCATTCCCTCAGAGCGATACTGGCTCAACACTAGGAAACTGGTTCACATTGTCCCCATCTTAATTGCTCAAAGGTAAAACTACATGAAAATATTGATGATGTTGAAAAACACTTGAAAAATCTGTCGTCCCTGATTTTTACAAAATCAGTCCTTTCCCAACAAGGTATTTCCAAACAGATGTCAGTATCATGCATTCCCAAGGAAACAAGAACCAGAGAAGGGCTATAACGAGCCAGGCTTATATTTCAAGATGCTCATCTTTTATACTTTAACATTTCTGAAATACAGATGATAACCATAAGCTGTGCATTAAAATTGATGGTTGCCTTAGAAATTAGGAGATTCTGTTCTGAAAGGGTCAATCAGTATGAGATGGGCAGAAAGACTGTATTTTCTAGATTTTAAAATCTGCTTTTTAAGGTTCTGAAATCATAATATTTCTTATTGTACTTGTCAAAAATTGGCAATGGTTTATTTTTCAGTTGTAAAGGATATCTCTAAAAGAATTAATCAGAATGTGTGTATACATTACTACAATACTGATAAGAGAGAAAAAAAGAAGAAAATAGTACAATTTAGCTAACTTCCACACCTTTCGGATGCAAAGTCAATAAATACTGGTTAATATTGCAAAGCCAACAAAAGATGTAAGCATATTAGGCACCTTATCCAGGTGCCACCGGAAGAGCTAAAAATAGAAATCAGGAAAAGATCATGACTGAGGAATGTCAGTTGTGATGGAGGGCACGAAGGAAGACTTTACCTGTCATTTCATACCCTTCTAGAATTTAAATTCTTCATGTATGGTTTTTATGTATATATATATATATATATCTTTTCAAATTTAAAGTAAGTTGATATTAAATATTCAGTTGACACTTAAGTGATACCTAAATGACATTAATCAAGCACATCTCAACCATTTAAGAAAAGCAGCAGGAAGAGTTTAGTAAGTTTACTATCTACCAAGTTATATAACAGAATGAATGTTTTATTAGTTAGGAAGAAAGTTAGTTTGAAGACACAGGGCAAATTACATAGTTAATGAACATAAACATAAAATTCTTGGAAATAAGCTCACGAAGAAATGTGCACAAGCTACTAGAAGTAAACTGCAAACCAGTTCAGAAGCACGCAAGAGGAGGGACGTGCTTTGTCGGGGAAAGACTGTTGTCAGTTGATCAGTTCTCCTTAAATTAAATCTATAAGCCCAAGGTCATCCCAGGAGGAAACTCTTGATCGCTTTTCTTGTGATTGTTGCTGTTGGGAGACTGGAGAGGCCTTCATGATGATTCTAAACTTTATCCAGAAAAGCCAACTTGTCAGAATGGGTAGGAAAATTCCAAAAACAAACAAACAAACAAACAAACAAATAAGTAAATAAATAAAAGTTTAACAGTGAAACTGAGCTACCAAACCCTGGAATGTGTTCAGTAACTCAAAACTTTTGATCACACCACCAAGGTAAGACAACACAATCAATGGGACAAAATAGGAAGTCCCGTTAGATTCAAATGCTTGTGGTGATGTGGTGCAACAGAGAGATGCCATTTCAAGCCAGTGGGGAAACGTGGATTATTGAGTTAATGGTATGGAAACAACTGGGCGGCCATTAGCAAAATAAGTTCCGGATCCTTCTCTCAGTTGTTACAATTAAATAAACTCCATGCACACTGAATCATTAGACATGAAGAAGTAAGCATCCCTCGGAGGAAAATCTAAACGAATATTTGTGAAAATCACAAAGGAGAATAAGCCTCTCTAAGGAATCTTACTAAACCCAAAAGCCACACAGACAAGATGGACATATGCAAACTATAGAAAAATTACACACCCTAAAACAACTGCCTTGGAGGAAATGTTTCTAAAACCTTCACAGGATAATTTTCCTAATAAAACCCTAATTAACCTAACAAATAGTTACAATGTCCCTAATATATGAGTAGCTCTAAGAAAAGAAAAGTGGCTCTATTTTCACTAACATTTGAAGAAATGCAAAAGAAAATTGGGAGACTGCTTTTCACGTCTCAGATTGGCAACGATTTCAGATGGATGATATTCCTGTTCTTGCCGACACAGGCAAACAGGCAGTTTCACAGCCAGCTGCTGAGAGCATCAGTTAGTACAATACAGCTAAAGGAATATTGGATGATAGTCACTAAAATGGTAACTATCTGGACTGTGCTGATGGTGGAAGGACTCTGTAAACTTACTAGAAAAGAGTCATTGAATTCTACTCTTAAGACGGGAGAATGTTATTGCATGTCAATATGCCTCACTAAAGCTGATTTTAAAAATGCTTAAAGTGTATGTGCTTTGACATAGCAATTCCACTTCTGTGAATGCACACTGTGGAAGTGAAGTTCTTACGTGAAAAAGGACATTGCAGGATAATAGAATATAGTAATTCGGGGCCGGCCCGGTGGCGCAGTGGTTAAGTTTGCATGTTGCGCTTCAGTGGCCTGGGGTTCCCAGGTTTGGATCCCGGGTGTGGACCTATGCACCGCATGTAAGTCCTGCTGTAGCAGGCGTCCGACATGCAAAGTAGAGGAAGATCGGCACGGATGTCAGCTCTGGTTCAGCCTTCCTCAGCAAAAAGAGGAGGATTGGCAGCAGATGTTAGCTCAGGGATAACCTTCCTCAAAATAAATAAATAAATAAATAGAATACAGTAATTATCATTGTTTGTCATATATGCTAGATGCTGGAAGAATAGATTCACAATGTACAGTTTGATTAATGGAAAAGACTACAAAGATAAGGACAAAAACACCCACACTCTCAGGCAAGTGAGACTTCAAATCCACTTTACATCCACCACATGAGGTCGCCTCAAAGAGACTGCATGGATACAAGAAAAGCAAGCCCACCAGGAAGAAAACTGTCCCCAGATTCATGCAAATCTTGCTTTGATGGCTTTCAATCCATGGTGTGGTACACAATGATGGAAATCTAGAAATCAATTGGGCTGGATGTGGGATACAGGTGACACTGACGGTAGAGCATAGTGGGTAAGTGTTCAGGATTCTAGAGGCAGAATGTTCAGGTTTAAATTCTGGTTCCACCGTTTCTCTGGATAGCACAGCGGCTCCATGCCCAAGACGGCGCAGTGCCATTGTTAAGAGCACTGAGTCTCCAGCCAGACCGCCTAGTTCGGAACCACAGCTCTTCCACTTTCCATCTCTGTAACCCTGGGCACATTTCTTAACCTCTCTGAACCTGTCTTCATCTGTGAAATCAGGACACTTCGATGTCTGCTTAAAACGTTTGCTGCATTGACTGACACACACAGGTAAACCGCTGAGAACTGCGAGTGCCCCCCACAGGTTAGAGTGGAAATGTTCCTCGTCACTGTTATCATCGTATCTGCATCTGGGGAGTCTTAAGCATCCATTCTTGTCATATACAGCTTTATTATCATCATAAACAGGAGCAGCAGCAGCATCTGGCGATTCTTAAACATCTCACCAGACAAAGTGCCAAAAGAGATCAGGGGAGTTGAGTGTAGCCCAAAGTGCACCCAGGTCACACAGGACAGTTATGCGTCTGAACAAGCAGCAGCTAAAAAGGGAGAGTTTGGGATCTGAACCCAGGCAGTTGGCCTGCAGAGGCCTCACGCTGAATCTCAGCACCACAGCTGCCTCCTTAAAGACATGGGTGAATAGCCAGGATGGCTAGGAGAAATCCTGCTTATGTTGCAGTACAGAATCAGAACCTAAGGAAATCCTGCCAAAGCGAAAAAAACGGGCCAAGTCTGTCAGTTGAAATCAGATCACAGGAGAAAGGAAAAGGGACAAAGGAGACAACTGTCACTCAGGCACTTGAAAACTTGCCAAAGACTCTTCCGCGTGGCCCCCTTCGTAAAAGCAGGGCTAATTAACACACGCACGGTGAGAGATTTCACCTGAAACCTGAAGAGCCTTCCAGGATGAAGGCGTGCTAAGACTGGGCCACCTCTACAGGGGTTCAAACTCTGCTGGCAGAGAAGCCGCAGAAAAGTTCAAGCACCAGCAAGGCTGGCTATAATGTTGACCGAAAAGGCACCTCTCCCAGAGTACTATCCTGAATTCGCTGTGACTTTACTCTAGTGGCAGGACCTGCCTCCAGAAGCTGAAGAGCATGGAGGTTAAGAACAGAAACACTGGACCTGACTGCCTGGGTGTGCATTCTGCTGGGACACAAAGTTGCTGTGTGCCCTCATTCACCCGTCCACGTCTCCCTGACTGGCTTCAAAAGGGATCAATACTACTACCACCTTCTTCACGGATTGTGTGTGTGTGCACGTGAGAGAGAGAGAGAAGGCGGGGGGGGAGAGAAAGGGAGAGAGAGAAGATGCAGGTCCATAAGGCCCTTGGCCCTTGACACGTGCACGGACTCAACACACATCAGGCGTTAGTGCTATTTAGAGGAGGGATAGAAGCCCCCAAAACACCCTTGTCCAGTTTCGCTGGACTCTCACCGACTAAACACACGCTTTCACAAGTATCCACTGAGTGCCAGACTCTGGGGCAGGTTTTTAGGATCCAAAGGTGAGCCAGTTAAATTTTTGGCTGCTGCCTGCTGCCAGGCAACACATATACAACTCTTGCACCTGACGTCAAAAGACCTGCCCATTTCAGACACAAAACCCAAGTGACCCTTAAGTCAAGGGGATCCATTACTACTGGGGATGTAAAAGGAGTCTGTTGCACAGTTGCATGGCGTCTGCACAAGGCAAATTCCAAGAGCATCTGGGGAAGTGCAGGGGTGGGCACAGCTCCCCAGGGGCCTTCTCTGTCGACACCATCGCCACTTGGGCCAGGAGAGTGTGGATGCTGGCCAGTGCAGGCCCAGCTCTTGTGTACCCAGTGACTAGGGAATGCTCCCCCACCATCACAAGATGGCGCCATCCCCCCTCCTGGTCCGTTCCTCCAGGCCCAGGCCCTGGTGTGCAGAGGGGACAAAGTGGGTACCTTCCTGGAGCCCCAGCTGCTGTGGGCACTCCTCTGCAGAGTCTGCCCTCTGGGAGAAGTCCACAACCCTGGTCATGCGGTGGAACATGGTCCTCCTGACAGGGCTGGACTGGGCACAAGTAGGATGAGGTGTGAGGAGCGAGGCCTGCCTTGGTCACAGCTTCCACCTTCCTACTGCCCTCCACCCACAGTGGCCGCTCAGGAGCTGCCCCTCCTACTTCTTTGCCTCTGCCTCCTTGAGGGTCAACCACTAGTCAGAATCCTCACAGGAGCCTCAACTGCCACCTGAGAAGCCTGCAGTCTCCCAGAGCCCCTGTGTGTGCCCTAGCACATGCAGCTGCCCCCCCCCCCCCCCCGCCTCCGGCCTGCCAATGGGGATGCAGCGTGTGTAATGATGGTCAATGGTACGTGTTGGGTGGGCGGCTGGGATGTCTCAGCCCCTCTCACCAATGGTGAGGGAGGAAACATGGTGGCCACCTGGAAACCACTTCCAGTAGAGGCTCTTATATGCTCCTTGTGGAGTAGAGTGGGGATCCCCAGGATGACCAAGTTTCAGGCCTGGAAGCTGGGGCAAAAACCTGACTTGAGGCCAGAGGCTAGACTAGACTCTGCTTTCTGGGGTTGCAGCCCCCACACATCCCTGACTCAGGCGTCTTTTTCCTCTCCCCGTTTCCTTCTTCCCCGCTCAGAGACTTCAGTGGTCAGCTCGGAGCCAGGGCTTTTGTGCAGTGCTAGATGCTACCGCAGATATTGTGGAAAAGCCAAGCTGTCACATACACTGTGGCCTCAAAACAGAGTCTGGGCCAGATCTGTCTGGAAGCTCAGGCCTATTGTGACTTTATATTAAAGCATTCCTTGTAGTCCCGAGTTAAGTATGACTCATCTGAACAGTGTCAAAGTCTAAGATTTCAACACCATGGGACTTCAGTGGTGGGGCAGAGGAAGTGAGAGCTAGAGTAGCAGGAAATGTG
>NW_025793650.1:0-1020 GCF_021613505.1 Equus quagga | reverse complement strand
TTGTTGCATTCGAACGGCACGGAATAGTCTTGCGTTTCCTTGTGTCTTGTGGAATTTCTTTCGCCAAAACTTTGCTAGTTTTTGGTTTCCATCGCTTTCTCCTGTTTGTCCAAGGTTATTCGCAGGTATCATTTTCTTCTCACTGGCATGGGTTTTTTTTGAGGTTCAGCTTTTCTATTCTTTGCAACTTTTAATTGGTTTTGTTTGGCAGAAGTTTATGGCTGTGCTCAAATCTGCTGGCCGTGCTGCTCTCTTTGCCGAGGATGAGTGGCGCTGTCTAACATCGCTTCCCATCTGCCTCTACACTAGCTGGCACGCCTGGCCCAGAATGGCTGGATGAGCGTTGAGGAGGCTCACCTCCAGGATTCCACGTGGCCGACCCTGGCCTGCCGACCCAGAACACATGGAGTTCACCGCTGGCCCACTGGCTGGACCCTTTCGTGCTGCATTGGCAACCTGAGGTTGAGTGGATTGTGACTTCAATATGCTACTTGAACCCAACTCTGGCCCTGTGTAGATGAGGCCAGGTTGTTTCTGTGGCCCACTGTGATGTCAGAGGTTTTTTCAGAATCGTGTCTCTGCTGTCCAGTCTAGCTTGGTGGACACAGGGTTTCAGAGCACGCGTGGAGCAGTCTCATAACTCACCCTTCCCAGTTAGGCCAGATTAGACCTTCCCTGCAGTTTTTGGGGTTGTGACTTACCCAGACTTTCAATCGTTCAAGCAGAGTCTTTCTAAAGACTGACATCTTTCACTGTGGATTATTGAGGTGTGATATCTGTTGGCCTTCCATTTTATGGGACCCTGTTTTCTTTTCCATGGTCTAATCGTCATGTTCTTTATGAGTTGCCCTTTGACATGCTTATCAGTGCGTTCTCCTTCACTCCATTTTAGGAATTTTGTATTTCTTTAATCACCATATGTTCTGTAGGCCAAGGTGTGAGTCCTTTCGTGATTGGTGGGTGTTGTCCTGGAATTTTCATCGTTCACTTGAGGGAATCTTTGCTATCCTAGCCTAGATC
>NW_025793649.1:0-5680 GCF_021613505.1 Equus quagga | reverse complement strand
TGCAGATAGCCCTGGGGATAAGACACCCTGGAGTCGCCTTTTGTTCCCATTAACCGTCTACACTAATGGCGTAAATGATTGAGGGAGGCAGGGATGGCTTCACCAGGATGCAACCAGACGGACTGCTGTCCTGTCCGGAGGCCTGGACCTTCTCTCTTTGATTTAACTTTACCATGAATCACAACAGACGCCTAGGTACCTATCTCCTTTAGCTTAGAGACAACAAACACTAGCTAATTGGGGAGAAGACTACCATTAACCTTATGCTCTATAGAATAGAATGCTAATAAATATTCTTGTGCTCGTTCTTTACTTCCTTATCTCTCTGAAAATATTTGTAGAACTGTTTCTGTACTAATCCTGAAAAATATATAAACGACACTTGTGCACAGTAAAGTCGGACTTGCTAACACCAACCCAAGTCTCACGTCCCCTTTATTTTCCCCTCATTGCGCCGACGCCGTCCATCCCTCAGGAACCTGGACTCCGCCGGGGCGGGACCCCGGCAAGTGATAATGAGCAGCTTTTCATGTGTCTATTGGCCATCCATATATCTTCTTTGGAGAAATGTCTGCTCACGTCCCCTGCCCATTTTGTAATTGGGTTGTTTGATTTTTTATTGTTGAGTTGTGTGAGTTCTTTGTATATTATGGAGATTAACCCTCTGTCGGATAAATAACTTGCAAATATTTTTTCCCAATTAGTGGGGTGTTTTTTTGTTTCAATCCTGTTTTCCCTTGCCTTGAAGAAGCTCTTTAGTCTGATGAAGTCCCATTTGTTTATTCTTTCTATTGTTTCCCTCATGTGAGGGGTTATGGTGTCCGAAAAGATTCTTTTGAAGCTGATGTCAAAGAGTGTACTGCCAATATTCTCTTCTAGAAGACTTATTGTTTCAGGCCTAATCTTTAGGTCTTTGATCCATTTTGAGTTTATTTTAGTAAATGGTGAAAAAGAATGGTTGATTTTCATTCTTTTACATGTGGCTCTCCAGTTTTCCCAGCACCATTTGTTGAAGAGACTTTCTTTCCTCCATTGTAGGCCCTCAGCACCTTTGTCAAAGATTAGCTGTCCATAGATGTGTGGTTTTATTTCTGGGCTTTCAGTTCTGTTCCATTGATCTGTGCATCTGTTTTTGTACCAGTACCATGCTGTTTTGATCACTGTAGCTTTGTAGCATGTTTTGAAGTCAGGGATTGTGATGCCTCCAGCTTTGTTCTTCTTTCTCAGGGTTGCTTTAGCAATTCGGGGTCTTTTGTTGCCCCCTATGAATTTTAGGATTCTTTGTTCAATTTCTGTAAAGAATGACATAGGAATTCTGATTGGGATTGCATTGAATCTGTAGATTGCTTTAGGTAGTATGGACATTTTAACTATGTTTATTCTTCCAATCCCTGTGCCTGGAATGTCTTCCCATCTCTTTACGTCATCGTCGATTTCTTTCAAGAAGGTCTTGTAGTTTTCGTTGTATAGATCTTTCACTTCCTTGGTTAAATTTATCCCAAGGTATTTTATTCTTTTTGTTGCTATTGTGAATGGCATTGAGTTCTTGAGATCTTTTTCTGTTAGTTCATTGTTAGCATATAGAAATGCTACTGATTTATGTACGTTGATTTTATACCCTGCAACTTTGCTGTAGCTGTTGATTGTTTCTAATAGTTTTTCTATGGATTCTTTGGGGTTTTCTATATATAAGATCATGTCTTCTGCAAACAGCGAGAGTTTTACTTCTTCGTTACCTATTTGGATTCCTTTTATTTCTTTTTCCTGCCGAATTGCTCTGGCCAAAACCTCCAGTACTATGTTGAATAAGAGTGGTGAAAGTGGGCACCCTTGTCTTGTTACTGTTCTGAGAGGGATGGGTTTCAATTTTTGTCCATTGAGCATGATGCTGGCTGTGGGTTTGTCATATATGGCCTTTATTATGTTGAGGTACTTTCCTTCTATACCTATTTTATTGAGGGTTTTTATCATAAATGGATGTTGGATCTTGTCGAATGCTTTCTCTGCATCTATTGAGATGATCATGTGGTTTTTGTTTTTCATTTTGTTGATGTAGTGTATCACGTTGATTGACTTGCGGATGTTGAACCATCCCTGTGTCCCTGGTATAAATCCCACTTGATCATGGTGTATAATCTTTTTGATGTATTGCTGTATTCGGTTTGCCAAAATTTTGTTGAGGATTTTTGCATCTATGTTCATCAGTGATATTGGCTTGTAGTTTTCCTTCTTTGTGTTGTCCTTGTCAGGTTTGGGGATCAGAGTGATGTTGGCTTCATAGAATGTATTAGGGAGTGCTCCATCTTCCTCTATTTTCTGGAATAGTTTGAGGAGGATAGGTATTAAATCTTCTTTGAATGTTTGGTAGAATTCTCCAGAGAAGCCGTCTGGTCCTGGACTCTTATTTTTGGGGAGGTTTTTGATTACTGTTTCTATTTCTTCACTTGTGATTGGTCTATTCAGATTCTCTATTTTTTCCTGATTCAGTTTGGGGAGGTTGTATGAGTCTAGGAATTTATCCATTTCTTCTAGGTTGTTCAATTTTTTGGCATATAATTTTTCACCCTTTGTATTTCTTCGGTATCTGTTGTGATTTCTCCTCTCTCGTTTCTAATTTTATTTATTTGAGACTTCTCTCTTTTTTTTTAGTGAGTCTGTCTAAGGGTTTGTCGATTTTGTTAATTTTTTCGAAGAACCAACTCTTTGTTTCATTGATCCTTTCTACTATCTTTTTCGTTTCAATATCATTTATTTCTGCTCTAATTTTTATTTTTTCCCTCCTTCTACTGACTTTGGGCATTGTTTGTTCTTCTTTTTCTAATTCCGTTAGGTGTCATTTGACGTTGTTTATGTATGATTGTTCTTGCTTATTGAGGTGAGCCTGTATTGCAATGAGTTTCCCTCTTAGGACTGCCTTTGCTGAGTCCCAAATAATTTGGTACGATGTGTTTTCATTTTCATTTGTCTCCAGATAATATTTGATTTCTTCTTTAATTTCTTCAATAATCCATTGTTTGTTCAGTAGCATGTTGTTCAGTCTCCACATTTTTGGCCCTTTCCCAGCTTTATTCTTGTAGTTGATTTCTAGTTTCATAGCATTATGATCAGAAAAGATGCTTGATATTATTTCAACCCTCTTGAACTTATTGATGCCTGCTTTGTTTCCCAAGATATGGTCTATCCTTGAGAATGTTCCATGCGCACTTGAGAAGAATGTGTAACCTGCTGTTTTTGGATGAAGTGTCCTATATATATCTATTAGGTCCATCTGATCTAATTTTTCATTTGCTTCTATAATTTCCTTGTTGATTTTCTGTCTGGATGATCTGTCCATTGGTGTTAATGGGGTGCTGAGGTTCCCTACTATTATTGTATTGCTCTTGATGTTTCCTTTTAGTTTTGTCAATAGTCTCTTTACAAATTTTGGTGCTCCTGTGTTAGGTGCATATATATTTATAAGTGTTATGTCATCTTGGTAGAGCGTCCCTTTTATCATTATATATTGCCCCTCTTTGTCTTTCTTTATCTGTTTTGCTTTGAAGTCTACCTTGTCTGATATAAGTATGGCAACACCTGCTTTCTTTTGTTCATTATTAGCTTGGAGTATTGTCTTCCATCCCTTCACTTTGAGTCTGTGTTTGTCTTTGGGGCTGAGGTGTGTTTCCTGGAGGCAGCATATTGTTGGATCTTGTTCTTTGATCCATCCTGCCACTCTGGGCTTTTTGATTGGAGAGTTCAATCCAGTCACATTTAGAGTGATTATTGAAACGTGGGGGCCTACTGTGACCATTTTATCACTTGTTTTCTGGTTCTTTTGCATTTTGTCCTGATGGAGAGCTGTTACTTTGTGTTATTGTCCTTCTGCTTATCTCCTTTGTTCTGGATTTTGTAACCCCTTTCCTTTTTTTGATTTTTTAGGAATGAGGTTCTTCCTGAGCATTTCTTGAAGAGGAGGTTTTGTGGCGATGAACTAACTCCCTTAACTTTTGTTTATCTGGGAAAGTTTTTATTTCTCGATCGTATTTGAAGGATATTTTCGCTGGGTAGAGTATTCTTGGCTGCAGGTTTTTGTCCTTCAGAGTTTTGAATATTTAATTCCCATCTCTTCTAGCCTGTAAGGTATCTCCTGAGAAATCTGCTGATAGCCTTATGGGGTTTCCTTTGTAAGTTATTTTCTCCTGCCTGGCTCCCCTTAGTACTTTCTCTTTGTGGTTGACTTTTGCTAGTTTCACTACTATATGCCTTGGGGTTGGTCTTCTTGCATTAATAAAGTTTGGAGATCTATTGGCTTCTGTCACATGAAGTTCCATCCCTCTTCCCGAGTTTGGAAAGTTCTCAGCTATTATTTCTTTGAACAGGCCTTCTGCCCCCTTCTCCTTCTCTTCTCCCTCTGGCATACCTATAATCCTTATGTTGCATCTCCTAACTGAGTCAGATAATTCTCAGAGAGTTTCTTCATTTCTTTTTAGTCTTAGTTCTGTCTCCTCCTCTGTCTGCAGCATTTCTATATTCCTATCCTCCAAATTGCTAATTCTGTCCTCCATATTATCAACCCTACTGTTCAGAGAGTCCAGATTTTTCTTAATCTCCTCCATTGTGTTCTTCATCTCCAGTATTTCTAATTGGTTATTCTTTATAGTGTCAAGCTCTTTTGTAACATAGCTCCTGAACTCATTGAGTTGTCTATCTGAATTCTCTTTTAACTCATTGAGTTTTTTAATAATGGCAGTTTTGAAATCACCGTCATTTAGGTTATAGATTTCATTGTCTTTGGGATTGTTTTCTGGATGCTTATCATTTTCCTTCTGTTCTGGAGATTTAATATATTTTTTCGTACTGCTTGATGGCATGCATTTGTGCCTCCACATAGAGATAGAGTTTAGTCACTGATTCCACTTGTTGCAACTGGTGTGGGGGGGGGGGCAGCTGTTTAGACTGCATCAACCAGGAACCCTGTCAGCTGTTACTGACTGGACCTGGACCCCTCCTCGTAGTCACAGTGATCCTGTGGGGTCCCTTGTCGGTTGTGGGGGCAATCGCAAGGGGGCCTCAGGCTGCTGGTGCCTACTGTTGCAGCCCACTTAGACACGCTCCCTCCTTGTGATCTGCAGCGATGTTATGGGCTTTCCCAGCAGCCAGGAGCAGGATCACCTATAATTGCAGCTTTGTCACTAACAGAGCCCACAAGATCACACTTGTCCACTATAGGTCCCAGCAGAGCTATGGATATCTTCTGCATTCTGCCGTTAGCTCACCTAGCTGTGTTACTTTTGCCCCATGGCCTTCCCACCTTGTGATTGCCAGTCTGGACCTCTCCACTAGTGCTGTGCAGAGGCTTTCACTGAGGCTGCTGTAGGAACCTGGAGTTCCCCCCCTGGGCCACATAGCTATTTCACCGGAGCTCCACTCTGCCCCACACCACTCTCACGGGATCTCTGGGAGCCCCTTGCCTCGTCTGGGACACGGCCAGAGTCTGTGGGCCTGGTGGTGGCTGGTAAGCTGCTGCCTTGCAGGGAATTCTGCTCTAGGGAGCTTCCTGGTGTTCCAAATGCTGGGAAGGGCCTCCCTGCCAATGGTGAGCAGAGGCCCTCCCTGCCTGGGGGGTGTGGGACCCTGGAGCCTCCCCCTGGGCCACAGAGCCAGGCACTGGTGCTCCAACCCTGTCCCCAGGCATGTCCAC
>NW_025793648.1:50408-53902 GCF_021613505.1 Equus quagga | reverse complement strand
GGGTCAATTTGGCCTTGGTGATCCCTTGATCTAGAGGGGATTGGGGAGGGGGGGAGGACATAGTGGTGACTGGGCACATGTGTGTGGTGATAGATTATAATTTGCCTTTGGGTGGTGAAGCTGATGTAGTCTACACAGAAATCAAAATATCATGATATACACCTGAAATTTATATGATATTATAAATCAATGTTACTGTAATAAAAAAATTTTAAAGAAAAACTGAAACACCAGGCTTGTGGCAATGAAAGAGGTTGAATATCTAAAGGCAGACAGAAGAGGAGGTGGGAGTTAGGACTCAGATCCACCTCCTCAAAGGGAGTGTCGACGAAAATAATCCATAACCAATCTATAAATGAAAATTTGGGTGAGTTTATTGAGCTTAAATCTTAGGATTATAACCTGGGAGAGTCTTTCCACAAAGGAAGAGAGCACTCCAAAGAAGTGAGGGTACACAGGGTAGTTATATACCCTCAAAGAGGGTGTTTCACATATGACTGAAATGTCCCTCCCACAATAGTCACAAGATTGCCCTGTCTGCACAGCGCTTGATGGACACAGCAGGGAGTGGGTCTGCTATCTTGGTGGGCATAGCAGGAGGCAAGTCTATTGTCTCGAGCTGCGTGGTCACAGGTGAGCACAGCAATCAGTTTCTAGCCTAAGGAAAGATACTTAATCCTTAAGGAGATGCCAACATTGGGAGGGGGAGGGAAGTTGCACCTTTATCTCAAGGGCCTTTTGCTCTTGCCATAGGGAATCTCTAAAGCAGATATACAATGTGTGCTCAACGGCCTCTGTCAGGCCCTTTTGGAAAGGCAAGGTCAGGCCGAATTAGGTTTACACCAAATGACTTCCTCATATACTCCAATATATCCTATTACTTGCCATTTTTATTTGTCAGGAGAAATGCAGGAGTTTTTATCTGCAGTTGTAGGTAGCAGAGTGGAGTGCATGGCCATGGTGGTGGGCACATTCCCACCAGCATGTTTGGCCTTAAAGACTGAGTTTCTTTTTCCTTGACCTTCTGGACTTTTCTGGTTACTTCTCATCTTCGGCCTGTGTTTGGCCTTGTGAGGCTGCAGCTTGATGTCTGGACCTTGACTCCCTGGGAAAGGCAGCTCACTCATACACTAAGGAGGGACAGAAAGACCTGGTTGTGTTAAACAACAGTTGGTTGTGCTGAATGTGCACAGCTGCAGTTAGCAAAGCTTATCTCAAACGTTTTTTGCTCTAGCGGAGATTTTTTAACTTCTTTGTGCTGGGTTTCACTTTCCTCCTCCGGTGTCCAGAGCACACGGACCATCTTCTGTTGGGTGTACTCAACTGTCTCTGACAGGTTAAGGAAGAACCTGGAAATGTGGTGGCCTCTGGGGAGGGAACTTATCTGTCAGGGCTCAGGAGGAATTGTCTGTAGAGCTATTAGCTGGTGTGCCCCTTTAAAAACCAGGTGTCCTTGAGGGTCATGTCTGGACTCTGCCCCAGCACTCATGATGATAACAGTCCTGGTTTGGCCAACCCAGCTGCTTTCTCATGGGAGAGAGCACCAAGACCCTCACAGGCTGAGAGAAGACGGAGGCCCTCCAGGGCGGGGGATGGGGGACTGGGGACAGGGGGCGGGGGCCCTGGTCCTTGGAATGCAGGTTGTACCGGGACAGTGCCCCTCGGCAAGCATGCAGCCCTTGCTCCTCTGCCTACCTAAGCAAGCTTCTCTCAGGGGTCAGGGGGTGGTATCGGATGCACATTGCCTGTCTAGCCAGCCACCACTGGACCTTCCCTGTAAGTAACTCCAAGTAAACCCCTATGTCTCATTCTCAGGGTCTTTTCTTCTGTCTCTCGGCAACCTATCCCACACTGCTCACCCAATCGGGCATGTGGTGGGACAGTGGGGCTGGGGGGGGGACTTACTTTAGCCCTTGAATATCTTTTTTACTCCTTGAGTTTTTTCTTTTTCTTTGTTTCTGAAATTTTTTGAGGTAACATTGATTTATATTATATAAATTTGAGGTGTACGTTGTTGCATTTCAATTCTGTAGAGACTACAACGTGGTGATCACCCAAAGTATAGTTTCCATCACCATACAAATGTGCCCCAGTTTTTGCTTTTTCTATGCATGTAAGTAGATTTCCCATTAGTTATTCTAGAGCCAACCCTGAAGGCCTAGTGGGTAACATTTGGAGCTCTCACTGCTTCCACCACCTGAGTTGTTTCCCAGTGGCAGAACCATACCACCCCTCTGTCAGTTGCCATGCTGTGGTGGGAGCTCACATAGAAGGATTTACAACTAGGATATATAACCACACACTAGGGCTTTGAAGAGAGGAAAACAAAAGTTATTCCAGCCTCCCAGGAATGCCAAACTGGTTCCATCAAAACTGAAAGGCACCTGAGTCTCTGCAAATATCACTTTGCTCCTCTGAAGGATATTGTCCTGATGTCGGATCTTCCCTATCTCCCTGAGTCCACACTTAAGGTTGCTGCAGCTTCCCAGATGGTAGCCTTACGCCAGGAGCTCTGCCCTTCCCTCCCAGCACACGGGAAAAGGGCAGATCCCAACGTAGGCATCGCTGCGAGAGTGTCCCAGGTGCTCAACTCAGTGCCCCTGCACCATCCGGGGAAGACATCTAGGCTGCCAGGTTTGGGAGGCGAGGCCTTGAATCCAATGGGAAGGCCCTAATGGGGAGGGGCTTGCCAAAAACCCTTCAAATAAGGCAGAGGCCAGGGCGCTACTGCGGCAGTCGGTCCCAAAGGCAGCCTTAGGGTTTACAACTGTACCACGGTCCCTGCGGGGCCCACCAAAGCATGGCTACTCCCAAGCGGTTTACCACGCTCCTGCAGCTGGAGCAGCAAGAAGGGACTCTATTTGAGGTGCTCGGTAACCCCACCAAGCGGCCCTACTGGTTCCACTCCGTGTACCTGAAGAGTCCAAAAGCAGTTCATCTTGAGGCATGGCTGGTGGAAGCAATCTTTGGTGAGTGGGCCTGAGAGGGGCAGCGATGCTGCTTCCTCCCTATCCCATCCCCCAGAGTGGCTGGGCACCTTGGCAAGCCTGTCCTGTGGCCCGGGCCCCAATCCAGGCCCCTCCGCACCCCACCTCCTTCACTTCCTTCATCACCGCCCCCAAGCACCACCCCTGGAGACCTCTTTGTCTCCTGCGCAGGCCCAGGCGGAGAGCACATTCCGCACGTCGAGTGTGTGTCGCAAACCCTGCTTCACGTTAATCAGTGGGGCCGCGAAGGCGAGGCTGAGATCTTGATATTTGGTCGGCCTGATTACCAGAAGGATGTATGCAAGATGATCATGAGCTTGGCTGACTATCACCGCCAACTCCAGGCACAAAGTATGGGCTGGGGAGAGCGAGGGTGCCCCGGGCAGGCCCTGGTTCCTTGGGAGGGATCCTGATGCTTCCTGGCTGTGGTTGGGCGGCAGTCTCATCCTTAGCTCGCCCAAGAGAAGTTTTCTTCTTTGCAAGGGATCTCCAAGGCCGAATTGACCC
>NW_025793648.1:0-50308 GCF_021613505.1 Equus quagga | reverse complement strand
CTGCTTTCAGATTCCGGTTCCCAACCCCCGCAGCCGCTGCGGATGACTCTATTTGTGGAAAGAGTATGGGGCCACAGGTGAGATGATCTCATCTTCTTCTTCCAGGCTCAGAGAAGGCCCCTGCCCAGGAAGCGGGAAAGCAGAGCTCCCGCGAGGCCTTCCGGGAGGCGGCAACGCAGGGCTCCCGGGACACCACCCAGGGCCAGGTCACCCTCTTATGAAGGCATTTCCGCCTGGGGTGAGAGAGGGGCTTCCACTTTAGCGTTGCCTCTATCTGGAGCGTGGGTGGGTTGTTCTTCGTCCCCCATCCATGTTCAGTGTTTGCAAATACGAATACAAAGAGTTGTAATAAAGAGCTGAACCTCCTTAATGAAGAATGGAGTTTCCCTAACGTCTCTTAATTGCCAGTGGAAGGGGAGGGAGAGGCACGTTCCTTCAGCAGCCAATATGAGCTCTAGGCTGATTTCTCTCCAGAGGCAGGTGCGCTCGCTGGGATTTCTAGCTGACCCCACGCCGCCGTTTTCCGGCCACGCAGGTGCTTCCCTTGCGCCTTTTACCCGCATACGCCTGGCTCTGCCAGGTGAGAGGGCGCGCGGCCCGTGGAGTCGCCCTGGCGGGGAGAGCTCGCCCAGCCTGCGGGGTCTCTCCTCAAGGCGGCGCGGCGCGCGAGCGCGTGGTTCCCAGCCGGCCTCGCGGCTGGGCGTGCGGCGGCGGCGCTGTGAGCAGCAAGCCAGCGCGAGGAGGGGGAGAGTGGGAGGAAGAGCCCCCTCAAGGCTCGCCAGGGTCACTGACCTTCACTGAGGTTTGACAGCAGCGAGACACAAGCAGTGCTGGTGACTCTGCCCTTAGCAACCCCAGCAGCTGGGAGCCCTGGCGTGGGCGGCAGTGGAACCCTCTTTTTTTTTTTAATTGAAACATATTTGATATAGAACATTGTGTAAATTTAAGATGTACCACATGTTAATTTGTACAGTTACATATTGTAGTATGATTGCCAATCCGTCACGTTTTCCTGGCGACTGGGATGTCTGTGCCTTTGCTGGAAGAAGGAAGCAAACTCTTAACAGCTGGGTGCTAGGGTTAAAAGACAAGAGCGCGCATTAATCTTAGTGTTACAAAACGTTCACTTTAAAAATTCAAGGAAACCTAACTTTAGAGCCCAGGAGTGGCATAGACTTTTGGATCGCTGCTAATAGATGGTCACTCCAATTTTAAATGACCGTTTATAGTAAGGG
Organism: Equus quagga; assembly: GCF_021613505.1. Taxonomy (NCBI): domain Eukaryota; kingdom Metazoa; phylum Chordata; class Mammalia; order Perissodactyla; family Equidae; genus Equus; species Equus quagga. The sequence continues at coordinate 49,073 of NW_025793648.1, read as the reverse complement.
AATAAAGATGCAAAGGTGAATGTACAGTAGGCTCTTAAGTCTTTTTAGAAGAGGCAAAGAAAAACCTAGGTGGAGTGAACTTGAAACATTTAAGACTCAAAATCAGTGTAGACTCAAAGTTCCAACTGAGGCTACATCAGACTAGAACCTTAGTTCTCAATGTTTTTTGTTTTGTTTTGTTTTTCCTCTACATAGTACCCACATGACCGGAACGTCAGATTCTCTCCTTTACAAGAAAGATTACTGAGAGGCAGGTAGCAAGCCAATGGAACATTTAGGAGTCTTTATTCCAAAACTTAGACAAAAATATCTGAACACACGCACACACATACAGTCACGTCTGAGACGATTTTGTGAAGGAAGAAGATGGTATGAGTAAACATCCTTGCTTGCAGATTGGAGAGAGCCAAGAAAAGGAGGTTGAACTTCAAATAAAAGCAGTTAGGCGTAACGACGTTATGTAAAATTCTTTATGTATATAAAGTATCGATTTTAGAAAAAGAAACCTAGGAGTGCATATATCTTTTAGAATTATGAATTTCATGTTCTTTGAATAAATACCCAGAAGGGGAATGGCTGGATCATATGGTAGTTCTGTCTTAATTTTTTGAGGAATCTTCATACTGTTTTCCATAGCGGCTGCTCCAGTTTACATTCCCACTAGCAGTTTTGCCAAAAATGTTCCCTTTTCACCACATCCTCCCCAACGCTTGTTATTTGTTGTTTTTTCAACAATAGCCATTCTGACAGGCATGAAGTGATATCTCATTGTGGTTCTGATTTGCATTTCCCTACAAAATAGTGATGTTGACCATTTTTCCATGTGCCTATTGGCCATCTACATATCTCCTTTGGAAAAATGTCTGTTCAGATCCTCTGCCCATTTTTTAATTTGTTGTTGTTGTTGAGTTGTACGCACTCCTGTGTTTACTGCAGCATTATTCACAATAGCCAAGACTTGGAAACAACCTAAGTGCCCATCAATGGATGAATGGATAAAGAAGATGTGGCATATGGATACAATGGAATACTACTCAGCCATAACAAAAGGATAAAGTCTTGCCATTTGCGACAACGTGGCTGGACCTTGAGGGTATTATGTTAAGCGACATAAGTCAGACAGAGAAAGCCAAATACGGTATTATTTCACTCATATGTGGAAGGTAAAACAACAAACACACAGAACAGAGCATAGGTTGGTGCTTACCAGAGGGGAGGGATGGAGGGAGAGTAAAAGGGGTAAAGGGGTACATTTGTTCAGTGACAGATAAAAACTAGACTATTGGTGGTGAACACGATGTAGTCTATACAGAAGTCAAAATATAATGATGTACACCTGAAATTTATATAATTTCACCAATTTATACCAATGTGACCTCAATAAAAGAAGGAACCTAGTAGATTTCTCCCAAAGCAGGGCATGAGACAGTGCCACCCGTTTTCACCCAGATCAAAGTCCCCAGATCTCCCTATGTGCTCTCTCAAACCTACTCTTACGGGAAACCACTGTTAACAGCTTACCTTGCACTCTTACATAATTGCACTTACTGTTTTCTTCCACAGCTTGATTTTCTTGAGGACAGGGACAGTTTAATTTAACCTTTCCCTTCCTGTTAGCTGATTAACTTGTTTCCCAGATTTCTCAGTTACAAACTGCTGCACTGAATTTCTACTTGCACCTTTGTGTCCACGTTGGAATATTTCTAAAGGAGAGCTTCCTAGAATTGGAATTGCTAGGTTAAAGAATGAGCAACTTTACAACTGTTATATTGCCAAACTTCCCTACAAGATGGCCATACCACTTTATCTTCTCATTACATGGTATGAAAGCTATTTTTGATATACTCACATAAACTCAATGTTACCAATCTGTTTTATGTTCATATGTGTCACTTTTCTGTCTTCAATATCTACCCAACTGTTTTAACTCTGCAGCTTTACAGAATGTTTTAATATCTGAGAAGACAAGCCTACTCTCACTGTTCAATTGGAAGTCTTGGTCCTTTGTTTTTCAGATGAAGCAACCTACAAAAATACATAGAAAATTGGTTGAGGGAAAAGGTATACACAGACGGCTTCCCGAAATACTGGTTTTGTTCTGTTAAGGTACACTAGTGTAGGGGCACTGGCTCGTGTGCCCTGTAAACCACGCGTCCTTGAGGCTCCTTGTCTGGGCTACATGCCAGCACTCAATGATGATCACAGTCCTGGGCTTGGCCAACCCAGCTGTTTTCTCTTGGGAGAGTTAGCACAAGGGCCCTCTGGTGTGAGGGAAGACAGACGTCCTCCGGGGGTGGGGGAGGGGTGGGGAGCTCTGGTCCTTGGAATGCAGGTCATACAGGGACAGTCCCCCTTGGTGAGCACACAGGCTTTGTTCCCCTGCCTACTTAAGCAAGTTTCTCTCAGGAGGCGGCAGCAGGTGCACATTGCCTGTCCAGGCGGCTGCCACTGGACCTTCCCTGTAAGCAACTCCCCAGTGAACCCATATGTCTCATTCTATGCTTCCAGGTCTTGTCTTTGGTCTCTTGGCAACCTATCCCACACTGCTCACCCAGCTGACGTGTGGCAGAAGAAGTAGAGCGCTCATTTCATCCTTTGGACTACATGTACATTATACATGCATGAAAGAGTATATCTTACCAATTAAAAGAAGGCGGTGAATTAGACGGGAGGACTCGGGGAACTGAGGCCCAAGGCAGTCAACGGAAGATTGTCAAGGAACAAAGGCAAAAACTACACAAGTCTGGAAATAGTGACTCTTGTTTGTACATTTTTGCAGGTAAAATGCCTGAGGGTTAGTAAAGAGGCCAGTCTGGGCAGGTTCTGAATACGCTGACGAAAGACATCAGAGGAGAACTTCACTGTTGACAGAATCTGCAGACAACTTTTGAGCTCAGCTGTGCAGCACGCATCACAGGCCGTCTCAAGGTCCGCCTGCAGCTCCACTTTAGTTAAGCCAGGTTGGCACTATTTCCCTCATCAGAATTTCTCATCTCCACGCTTCTGACCAAAATACGGCTTTCAAAATATCACTAAGCGGGGGAGGGGCGGGGGACAAAGCCGTGTGCCTCCTGGAGACGCAACATGGTTCACCCAGCATTTTTGCCAAAAATACATAACCTAGATCTCACCATGAGGAAACATCCAAAACAAAAGCAGGATTTGTAACGGAGGGAGAGAACTGCAGACCGTCTGAGCAGAGAATCCTGCCTGCGTCTCTGGGGGCAGGGGACACTGGCGGCAGCAAATAGTGTAGTGTGAACAGTCTGTCTTTGAATGGGCTCAATAAAGGTATCAAGGAATACCATTTCAGTTCTTTACGGCTTCTCCGGAGTCGCCTGAGAATTCAGTTGTGGAGCATATGTGACAGGCTATCTCTACATCTGCCTGTGTACTTCTGTTAGTACCTCAGATTCAGTTAATGTACATCTGTACTACTCACCTCATCCGAATTTTTCATTAGACACCTAGGAAAAACCTTCGTTATAGCCTTCCCGAGTCCTTCTGAAGCACCTGTATAATCGGGCTTTCAGAAGGGCTCTCACCCTGCGGCATCACCCCCTAAAAACGTGGTTGCGATTATAATTGGAATCGCATCGAGGTTTTAGATTAATCTGGGAAGAATTGACATCTGTGCCACACTCGACTTTGCTATCCGAGAATGCAGTGTCTCCATTTATTCAGTTGTTTTTCCTTCCTCCCTCCCTTCAAATTGTGGGCACCGATTTAGCCTTTGTCCTTTTTACGTTTATTCACAGATATTTCAATTAAAGAAAGTCTCTACATTTTATCAGAAATAAGTTTTCACTAATCTGAAGTGAAATGTAATGAGTTAAGATTTTTACAATCCCTAAAGCGACACTAAGAAAAAAAATCATTTAAAAAACAGTAATTAAAATGGCACATAAATATTCATCTAGCACATAATAATGAAGGAGGAACAGGACAAACAAGACATAAGACAGGAAACAAAAAGCAAAATGGCAGATATAAGTCCAATCATACAGATAATTCCATTAAATTGGAAGGGACTAAATCCCCCAATGAAAAAGCAGAGCTATTCCAACTCGATGAAGAAGCCAGACGCAAAAGCCTACGAGCTATACTATTCTATGTGTATGAAATGTTCAGAAAAGGCAACTTGCAGAGACAGAAAGCAGACTGGTTGCTGGGAGCTGGAGACAGTGGTGATGACCGACTGCAAACAGGCACAAGGGAGCATTCTGGAGTGATGGAAATGTTCCCAAACTGGTTTGTGGTGATAGTGGCAGAAGTCATAAGTTTACCTAAAAAGATTTTAATTATATACACACAATCTTATAGTATGCAAATTATAACGAATCAAGCAATGAAAGTTTTAAAAATTGCAGCGCAACAGCACTAATACCCAAAGTCTCTGAAATGAAAATTCTGACTGTTGACCAAGATGGAGAGCAATTGGAAGTCTCGTACGCTGCTGGAAGGAACATAAGCTGGTTCAATCACCTTGGCAACTTGAACTTACACACACCCTATAACCCAGCAATTTCAATTCCACATATATACTCAACAGAAATGCGTGTACGTACGCAGCAAAAGTCACGTAGGAGAATTTTCATAGGAGCGCTATTCGTTCTGGGCCTGAACAGGAAACAGTCAACGTGGACGTGCACGGAACAGAACACTAGGTTACGGTTAATTCATATGGAACTGCAGCTACTCGCAACATGGATAAAAATCTTACCACAATTCCACTTATGTTTAAGCCAGAACAGTAGTTATCCTTGGGAAGGAGGCAAATGGAGGCTTCTGGAGTGCTGGTAATGGTTTTCTTCTCTGGCTGCTGGCTATATGGATGTGGTCTCTTTGTATTGTTTGACGAATCTTCTCACACTTTGGATGTGCATGTTTTTATATGAATGCTACGTATCAATAAAATCTTTACCAAAATAATAGAAAAACATTTGGAGGGGCGGGCCCGGTGGGGCAGCGGTTAAGTTCCCACGTTCCGCTTCTCGGCGGCCCGGGGTTCACTGGTTCGGATCCTGGGTGCAGTCATGGCACCGCTTGGCAAAAGGCATGCTGTGGTAGGCGTCCCACGTATAAAGTAGAGGAAGATGGGCATGGATGTTAGCTCAGGGACAATCTTCCTCAGCAGAAAGAGGAGGATGGGCAGTAGTTAGCTCAAGGCTAATCTTCCACAAAAAAAAAGAAAAGAAAAAAAACATTTGGAGTAATAGAAAGCTACTTGAAAGTAACATATGCTCAGTGAGACTTTTTTGAGTAATACTTTATATATTGCCTTACTTTAAAAATTATTGAGCGTGTAGTACACTTATCATCAGATAAAGTCAATGATGCTATTTTTATTTTGGCTGTGGTACTTCTAAATATCTCTGTTTCAGCAACTTGTCAGAAAAAACCTTGTCTCGTCCTTCAATAGAACAAATACTGTGGATTCTTCACAAATTAAGGTTGATTCTAATTCCTCTTAAAAAGAAATAAAAACAGTGAGACATGAGTCTAAATTCAGCTGCAGAGAAAAATAAAAGCAAATGGGAAAGTATAGTGTGGAGATACGAGTTCAGACCCTAGAATTAATGTTTTGGTTCAAATCTCACCCACCCCCACGCCCTAGTTCTATGACCTTAGCAAGTCCCTTATGCCCCAAGCACCCTATTTAGGTGCTTGGCACAGGACCCCGTATGTGATACAAGCTCTAATACATACATACATAGCTAATATTACCCCCAAATTCTGAAAGGCAGAATGACAGAGCAACTACCCTTTAGATAGTAAAAGGTTATTTATGAAGGTAGTAAAAACATTGTGTTGGCATACAGACAAAGGGGCACACAGAGAAAAACCCTATTAAATGTCGTATTAGTTTGCCAGGACTGCCGTAACAAAATAACCGACTGGGGGGCTTAAACAACAGAGATTTTCTCAAAGTTGCGGAGGCTACAAGTCCAAGATCAAGGCATCAGCAGGTTCAGTTTCTCCTGACGCCTCTCTCCTTGGCTTGCAGATGGCTGCCTTCTTGCTGTGTCCTCACAAGTCTTTCCTCTGCACTCACACGTGTCCATCTTTCCTCTGCTTCTAAAGGCATCAGTCACATGGGATAAGGGCCCACCCACATGACCTCATTTTACCTTAAATACCTCCTTAAGGGCCCTCTTCTCCAAATACAGTCACCATTCTGAGGGACTGGAGTTAGGACTTCAACGTGTCACCGTGTGCAAAGAATGGAAGGAGTGCGGGACCGTTCAGTAACTGTGTGTGTGTGAGAGGAAGACTGGCTCTGAGCTAACTTCTGTTGCCAATCTTCCTCTGGTTTTTCTCCCCAAAGCTCCAGTGCATAGTTGTATTTCCTAGTTGTAAGTCCTTCCAGTTCTTCTATGTGGGATGCCGCCACAGCATGGCCTGACCAGTGGTGCATAGGTCCACACCCAGGATCCGAACCGGTGAACCCTGGGCCGCCAAAGCGGAGCACGCAAACTTAACAACTCAGCCACGGGGCCAGCACCCTTGTAATTTAATTTGGGATAATTTTCGGAGAATTGAAACAAGTTTAAACATAACCCTCTTCCTCCAAGTAACAGTCATAAATGTTCAATGGCTTTGTAGGAATCCCACTAGAAAAGAATCTGTAGAAGCATGTATGTATATTTTTAAAGATCGGCACCTGAGCTAACATCTGTTGCCAATCCTTTTTCTTCTTCTTCTCCCCAAAGCCCCCCCAGTACATAGCTGTATATCCTAGCTGTACGTCCTCCTGGCTCTGCCATGTGGGACGCCACCTCAGCGTGGCCCAAGGAGCTGTGCCAGGTCCGAACCCAGGATCAGAACTGGCGAAACCCTGGGCTGCCAAAACGGAGCCTGTGAACTTAAGCACTCGGCCACGGGGCCCACCCCAAAACTATAGAAATATTTATCAAATTTCTACAGAAGGAGAAAAAGCAGGAGTTCCTAAAAAGCAGGGGCTTAAACGTAAGGGGGTGGGGAGGTAAGGGGGACAAATTTCTCATATGCAAAAAAAAAACCTGAGAAGGGCTGGAAAATATTGGTTATAATAGACAACTGTTTGTTACAGAACGCTTATGGAGATGACAAAAATCCTTATCTTCTGAGTTGAAAGAAGTAATGGTGAGAATGAATGCAAAAAAGTGTAAAGGCATTTTACAAAAACGCGAAGCGAAGCAGGAAAACATTCAATATCATTCATAATCGAAGCAGCACGTTTTCAAAGGCCTGCGCAGGTGTGTGTTTAAAACCCTTGCAGACAGCTAGAGTCTGTTACTGCTAAGGGGTGAAGAAACCGCATGAGGCAAATCCACTCCAACGTTGTGTCTGAAGCCACACAGCCCTTGGCAACCTCTCCCCCAGAATTCTGCTTCCTGAAAGGGGACGCAGCAACGGGTGGGAGCTGGTTTGCACAAACCGCCCACAGCATTGTAAAGGGTAAGGGGAAAGCCACCCAGCCTTGCAGGCCTCAGGGGAGAAGGAGGCAGCGGGCTCGGCAGCAGGACACCCCCTCTCCACGGCTGGATCCAGGCACCAGCAGAATGACTGCCGGCAGCCTCAGCCTGCGTGTTGGAACACCCGCCGCTGCGCACGGAGGGAGGTTCCACTCCAAGAAGAAAAGGCACACTCGCTGCCATCCTCAGGGGCCAAACCCCCGGCTTCGGCTTCGGAAGGGTGGCCCTCAGAGGGGAAGCACCGGTATTACCCACGAGCTCGTCAGCTGTGCGAATTCATGGGCCCAGGGTACGGAATCGGCGTCACGGAGCAGCAGCCTAGGAGACCGTGTTAGCAAGCTCTCAAGGTGCGTCTGGCCCCTTTTAAAGTCTGAGAACGAATGATGCAGAAAACCCAAAGCAGACTGCCCCTGCGTCTCTGCCCCGGTACCTGAGGGCCTGACTCTGACCATAAAAGCATCACGGGGTTAGGAGTTTCAAAACAGCAGAAACCAAGAGGAGAAAAACAACTAGAACCACTACCTATCAGCCTCTTACCCCGCCACGTCAGGACGTGAATGAACAGAGTCAGTCTTTCATAAATTCGTTAGTTGTAAGTGAGCAAAGAGCAAAAGGGAAGCTCATTTCTTTACTAGAATGACACTACAAACTCACGTTCGCATCAAAATAATGGAGCCACTACCGGAAGAGACGCAGGCCAGAAGGCTGGAGAGGTCGCGTACACCTGCTTCTCCGAAGGGATCCAGCAAAAGCAGGCCTGTTCCCACAAGGCTCCCGGCAGCGCTCAGGCGACAAGATGCGCGGGAGGCTGCGGCCGCGGCGCCCGGGCCTTCAAGAACGCCTCCAGCTGCTCCATCTTCTCCCCTGGAGGAGGGAAAGCGCTCGGGGCTGTCCACCCCTCCGTCCTTGGGGCGGAGGGGGCGGTGGAGCCGCAGCACGCTCGCTCAGGGCAGAGGGTCGAACCAGGGGTGTGGACACCACGGCCTCAGCAGGCTGAGGCTGGCCGGGGCGGCGCGGGGCCAGGGCGCGCGCGGTCCCGGCGCAGGTGCCCCAGGGCCCGCTCGGCCTCCGCTCGCCCAGGGCCGCCCAGCGGCGGCGCGCCGCGCCCGGAGCTGGAAGCCGCGGGAAGCTCCGGGCGGCTCCGAGAGGCCGTCGGGAAGCCAGGTGCGGCCCAGCGGCCGGCCCGCGGCGCCCCCCTCCCGCAGGGCTCACGGACCCTCACCTCGGGCGCGCCGTTCCCAGTGCCAGGCCGCGAGGCTCCGCAGGACGCCCTTCACCCGAGTTTGTCCGTGGGGCTGTCCAAAGACGCTGACTTCGACCGCGCCGCCGGGTTCGACCGCGCGCACCGTCAGCAGCACCTGGCTCCTCCACTCCGTCTCGGGGACGGCGGCTCGGTCGGGGCCTAGGCGGGAAGAGAGCGCCGCTGAGGGGCGCGCGGAAGGGCGAGGGGAGCCGGCCCGGCCTCGGGGAAGGCTGCCGGGGCCGGAAGAGCTGCAAGCCGCGCCCCGGGGCTGCACACGCGGCCCGCGAGCCCGCCCGGCCGAGACACTGTGGGGAGCTGCTCCGCTGGGCTGCCCTCCCAGCGCGGACGCCGTCCCGCCGGCAGCGCGGGGCCGCTCACCGAAGACGCAGCCGGCCAGCCGAGCCTCCAGGTAGCACGCCGACGGGCAGCTCAGCTCCCGCGCGGGAAACCACCACGGCCGGGGCCGAGCCCGCGGGGTCGGAGGCGTTCGCCGCAGCAGCCCGGCCAGGGCCTCAGCAGGCGTCCGCCCCTCCCCGCGGGCCCTCGCAGCCGCTGCCGCGTCCACCGCGCGAGCACAGCGACCCAGGGGCAGGCCGACCCGCCGCCCCGCGCCCCGCACCCCGCACCCCGGGAGGCCAGTGGCCAGGGCCCTTCTCTGTTGCCGCCGGGCCCCGCCCCTCCGCCGGGCCCTCCCCCGTCCAAAGGACGGGCCCCGCCCCTCCCGCCGGGCCCGCCCCCGCCCACTCGACGGGCCCCGCCCCTCCCACCGCCCCCTCCGCTCGACGGGCCGCCCCTTGACCTGGGCGCCTGGCCCCAGGCCCAAGTCGCGGGCGTCCTGCCCCTCCTGTCGCTGGGCCTGGGCCGTCCTCTGTGACCTGGAGCTGCTGTGTGTTTGAGCTCCTGCCGGGTCTCGGAGGCCGTCGGTGGCCGTCTGCTCCAAATGGGCCGTCGCTTAGCTTCGGAGGCCCTGCCGCTGAGCGCGGCTGGTCCAGTGGGGCGGTCGCTCGCGCCCTCGTGGCCGGGCGTCGCTGGGATGCCCGTCGAGGCTTCGCGTCCCCCCTGGGCGGGCGGGGAGGCCTGCTCGCGGGGTTTCCATTTTGTCTCTTGCGCTCCCCGTTGTCTTCTGACTCGCTGGTTGGCTAGGACTTTAAATTAGCCGTTCAAGCAAGTGCGCCGTGTTTTAAAATGTAAACAGCGGAGCGGTCAGTACAGAAAACTTAGCAAGTACGGACAAATCCCACCTGTTTCCAATATCCTAAGACTAGTGTTGATGCGCGTTTCTTTCCAATGTTCTTAATTTTAATTAAAAATTTAAATTATTAAAGATTTCACACATTCAAAAGAAGTTACGTAACAAACACCCATGTACCACCCTCCCCCATTTGCCTCACTTCTCTCTCCTTTCTGTTTTGGTGAGGAAGATTGGCCCTGAGCTAACATCTGTGGCAGTCTTGCTCCACTCTGTATAGGGATGCCACCACAGCGTGGGTTGATGAGCGGTGGGTGTGTCCGCACCAGGGACCTGAACCAGCGAACCCTGGGCGGCTGAAGAGGAGCATGGGAACATAACCACCCTGCCGCCGGGATGGCCCCATCGCGTCTGGCTTGCTTGAAATAGGTATCAGTAAAGCATCCTTTCTTTCCCTCCCCATGGGAAATCATTGTCCTGAAGCTGGTGTGTATCATCCCACGCGTGTTCTCAGACTTTTTCTAGTGAATTTGTAGAAATAGTGTTTGCTAGCTGTTTTAGAATAGATAGCATCTGCTGTGCTGTGCAAACTTTGTTCTTCCAGTTAGCTATAATGTGTTTGCTTTTAAAAATCTTTTTAAGGGTACATTCCGATCATTTTCATAAGGGGGTTGGTGTTAATATGCTGAATTTCCTCATCCTCATCCACATCACCTAAGCGTCAACAGATATCAGTAGATAATCTCTGAGAGGAGAAATTGAATCTAACTTTAGTGGATATTTTTATTTCTTCAATTTAATTTAAAAAATCGACGTCATAATACACGCACATGGTAAAAAAGTCTTGAGGCTATGAAGTAATTGTGGAAGTTCTCCCTTTTATGCATTCTCCCTCAATCTCTTGCTAATCTTTTTTCAGTTGTGTGTATTGTGAATATCTTCCTAATTCAAATTATATTTCACTTCCTCTAAGGTTTCTTTTGGTGAATAAAATTCTTAGTTTTAATAGTCAAATTTGTCGGTCTTTATAGAAAGTGCCTTCTGTGTCTTGCTTAAGAAATCTTTCCCTGCCCTGAGGTCTAAAGATATTCCCTGTACTTTCTACTAAGAATGCTGACGTTTCTATCTTAACATTTACATCCTTGAACTATCTATCTGGGTTTTTTTTTTTTTTTTTTGTAAACAGGTGTAAGGCAGGGAGATAATTTTATCTTTTTATAAATTGGTCGTTTTTCGCTCGAGCCAATCTCTTGGGGATGCATCCACCTGGGGCCACTTCCAGTTATCTCCTTGAAGTTTTTCAGACTTCTACATGTGGCATGAGTTAGCCACAGGGCCGATTTGTGGTAATTAATTATTAGGTCAAGACTTACTTGAGAAAGGCACGGTCAAGACAAATTCCTTTGCCACTCCATCTGCATGGCAAAGTTTGTCTCTGATTTAGTTTTATTTTGGAAGTAGAGCCATTTGGAGTCGTGGCTTTATGGGGAGACCCCGCATTAAGTTTCCCACATTTGGCAAGCCCTGAGTTTTATTTACTGACCCCATGCCAGCTTCAAAGCAGAATCACAGAGTTGTTAGGATTTAGCAGAATCCGCCAAGGTAGAGTCAATTTTGTCATTCTGTTACCTCCAAGGCTTCCTGATTTGGCTCTGATTGAGGGGACGTGGCTTGAATACCGGCTCCAACATCTTCTCGCTGTGTGACTGAACGGGGCAAGTTATTTAAACTCTCTGCACCCCATAAAGTAGAACCAAACGTCACACCGAGAAGACTTCCGGCACATCGCATCGCGTGCTTCCATTTTCTGTGCGTAGTCCTGGGGGACGCAGTCTGAGGGCCTTTGGGTTCAGATAATGAAGTATGTGAGTGAATTGGTTTCGTAATTTCTCATTGAGAAGCTTTGTTCTTCGTTAGTTACTTCACTTCTTAGACTCTTTAACTCTGAAGATAAAATCTCTATACAGTGAGAAATATGCAAAGCATAATGAAGACATAACACTTTGCACTAAATATTAGCATCAAAATGCATGTGTGTATGTGAGAGATAGTTGGAAAGAATGATTAAAATGAGGAAAGTAAACTAGTAAGGAGACATTTAACAAGTCACTGTCAGAGCAGGAGCAATCATGGAGAAAAAGAATACACAAAAGCCTACTAGTTCTGAACAATACCGGGCACTCTTCTGAGGTTTAGGGGCATTTACAAACAGTAACTGTCCACTCGTTCCCTCAGATGGGTAGGTGGACGGCCGCAGGGGTGCATGGATAGATGCAGGGTGGGTACGTGGGTGGATGGGCAAATAAAGAAGGAGACGCCGTGCCACACTGCTAAACAATATTCAAGTAAAGTAAATGAAAATCTTCACTGACAGGCTATTTAGAATACAAGGATAATTTACAAAGAGCATTTCTTTATGGACAGTATCCATTCGGCAAAAGCTAGTTTTCAACCCCATCTCATCTATCCTATGCCCTCCTCCTCAATATTAGTTAACTATTATTAGTGTTTGGATTATCCTTTCATTTAAAAAACATTTTGTGTAAGTATCTGGGAATTTTTGCTTCTACCTTTTTGGTAATTTTACATTTATTTTATTATACTTTTCCCACTTTTATTAAGCTTTTCCCACTATCTTTTCATTTTGAAAAACTTTAAACCTATGGAAAAATTGTAAGAACATTAAACTTATACTCTACACTTTTCATTTAGTTTTGCCAGTCTTTAACATTTTGCTTCATCCATTTTATCTCTCTACCCACATGTGCTTTTTCATGAACGATTTGTGAGTTAAATTGCGGACGTCATGACGCTTTACCCCAAGTACTTCAACATCATCTCCCAAGAACAAGGACATTCTCCTACATAGCCATATAAAAAATTATTCACTCAGAAAACTTAACATTGATCCAATACTCTGTCTAATATGCAGTCCAAGTTTAATTTCCCCAATTTTTCCAATAATGTACTTGGTAGCTATTTTTTAAAAGTCTCTAGTTCAGTCAAGGAGCATGCACTGCATTTACTTGTCATGTCTCTAGTCTCTTTTAATCTAGAATCACTCTCTGTTGTTCTTCTAAAAATCTTCAATGACACTGATATTTTTGAGATATTTTAAATTCTTTACTGTGGGAAATTTCAAACATACAAAAGTAGAGCAGATCGTACAAATGAATGGCCGTATGCTTATTACACAGCTTCAGCAAATAGCAACTCATGAATTATCTTGTGTGAAAATAAACACAGACCACCCAAACGGGAACAAGCAAAGGCCATTTATTCTGACCTTGCTATCTATAGTAAGGGAGTCAGCCACCGTCACTTGTGTTTATCAGAGACTCAAAGGCAGGCGAAGGAGTGGGAAAACTTTACAGAGGAGGAAAGAGAAGGCTTCAGGTACGCCTGAAGGAGGAGGCTGTTGGCATGGGGAAGCCGTAGCTGGGCTAAGTAGAAGCAGGGCATTATCTGTGATTGGTTAGAGGTGAATATTTGGGCTTCTCCAGTTGGTTCTAAGTTGAAATTAAGGGCAAACACTAGGGAAGCTATCACTTATTAATCAAGTCTTGGCCATTTGGTGTTCACTGCCGTAGAGTTTGTTTGGCTTCCTAGACTGAGTGCTGTGGACTGTGGGTCAGAGTTCCATTTTTGTCTTCGGTCTAGCCATTGCCCATTTGTACATTCGGTCTCTCAGTCCCGGCTCCTGGCCATCCTCTCATCGGTGAGAGGTTGACCGATTCAGGAAAAGCTAGAAATCTGGATCTGCTTAGAGATTGTTCAGTTGTCTTCACAGCCCACTGAACTGCAAGATCTTCTTGCCCTTTCTGTTGTATCACCCTGGAGATCATCTGATGAGGGAGTGACTGTGTAGAAGCATTTAAGACTCTGGATAGAATGCGCCAAAAGAAAATTCAGAGAGTTTTACTTGAGAGAATATTTTATTGAGTTTGAAACAAGCTGTTTGCAAACAGAGGGACTGCCAAACAACAAGTGGCTTGGAGTCCTGCCCTCAGCAGTCGCGGCTCAGTTTCTAAAGCGAGAAGGAGCAAGTGCATCGCTTTGTATTGTGACAGCCTCCTAGAAACTTAACATTCCTTTTAGGGTAGGAGTACTCCATAAGCTTACTTGTTTGTAGCTGATTAGCTAGGAAGCTGTAAGGTCACGCTGACATGAAAACTTAAGTCTTGGTTGAGGTCAGAGTCCGCCTTTCAGGAAAATCAGGCCAGTGTTAAGTTTTGGTTACGTGACTGTGAGCGTTTGGTCTAGGGGTATATTCAAACTGTGGACTCCATTTTGGTTTCTCTTTAACAAATGCGGTGGATCAGCGGCATGACCACTATGATAAAAAAACAAGAACAATTAATAATTACCGTAAGATGCTTTGGAACTGGGAATCCTAATCGCCCCACCCAGGCCAAGAGAACAAATTCCACAGGCCCTGAGGATCACTCTGAGAGGCAAATAGCTTTTTCCGTAAGGCGTTCTACAGCTTATTCCACCTTGTCCGTTTCATCGATCTAAGTACAACAGGAAGTATTAGCAGTGGCACAGACACCACCAAGACCAGTCAGCAAGAAATCTAGAGCAGGGCAACTGTCCATCACTACTCACGCCAATGAGTTGAGACTCATCTCTCCTACATCTAGGGCAGAGGTAGTATCATTAATAACTTCTGCCAGAGTTAGTGACAGGTTTCTTCCTATTTTCTACTTCTTTTCTTTTCTATTTTGTATTTGTCTTTTCTATTTGTATGGTTCTTCCGATGGGGCACTGCTCTGACTGTTCTCGTAAATGACGAGTCAGTAATTTCCCTGGGTAGTGTGCCTGAAAAAGCAAGAGTGGCCTCATTTTGGAGCTCATATCTGAGTCAGAATTTCCAGCCTTGGTGGTTTATAGAATTAGGATCTCTGTGCACAGACAAGTGTCAGAGTTTTATTCCTAAAGAGCGTGACATGTTGGTCTGAGACAAACAGGATCAGCCACAAAGGATGTAGTATCCAGTAGGGGTGCATGGAAATTCAGGAAAAATGACGTGAAGTTGGAACCAAGACCTTGCGTTAGCTGGGTTACACATTTGGCTCTCTTTTAGTCTCTTCTCAGTAGTATTTGGCCCATTGCTCTACGAAGGGGGTTGAATCCAAATTTAGAATTATCTTGGGTCAGTCAACAGGTTGTAATAATCGTCTGTCAAATCTCCTGTAAGCTTCTTCCGGGAGAGAGGAACGCTAGCAAAATCACAGATTGATGTGTTTAAGGTCAGTTGTCCATGATGGAGCAAATGGAAACACCATCAGCTGCAATACTGATGTTCTTATCATGGGGGTCTTGTGATGGATGGCATATCCAGCAGTCAGTATGACTGAGGGCAGTGGTTACTGTTCAAGATAATCTAAGAATGGCATTAGAATGATACATTCTGACCTAACAATTATAGTAAGCAGGGGAGAAAAGAAATAGGGCTATTATAGGTGGAGGACAACAAGGGGTCTGGAGAAAATGAGAAAAATGATTACAAACAAGCAGACAAAAAATGAAACAGGAACTAGATAGGTGTCTTGGTCCAACAGTGGACCAAGAACTATCTGTGGTCAGGGGTCATCTGTTTGTTCCAAAGGTCTGGGCCAGCTGTCTGCTTTCCAAGATTTGCTTCCGGGGGATCTCGGAGAGTCCTGAGTTTGAGGTCCCATATTGGAGTAGCTTTCCAATTGTGTGCAATTCTGAATAGTTTTTTTAGTTGTGAAACATGAACCCCAGTGTTGACTCCTTGGGGTTTCACTGCTTACTTGTCAACAGCACCTGATAAAGGCCCTTCCAACAAGATTCAAGAGCAGTTTTCTCCAGTATCTCTTCCAGTCGATGAAATCTCCTGGTGGAAGCTTATGAAGAGGTTGTTTAGGAAGACATTGTGGGAAGGTGGTCTTCACTTTTGATGACAGAGGTGGCTATAGTACGTGAGTCCTTTGCAATATTTTGCCACATCTGCCACAGTTGGCAGAGCCTAATGTAGTAGGTGAAATCTCTACATGCGTGGGCCTTCCAGTCACCAGCTCACAGGAAGATGAGCAGTGTGTCCCGGAGGGAGTAGACTGTCTGACCATAAGGGCTAGTGAGAGCGCCTTTGGCCAAGGGAGCTCAAGGGCTTTTGAAAGTTTTGCTAATTTTAATGTAAGTATGTGATTGATCCTTTCAAGCTTTCCAGAAATTGTAGTTTTTGAGTAAGAGAGAACACCTTACAAAGTCCTTTTATAATGGTTTCTGTAAAGTGTGTGTCTCAATCACCTGGTATTACAGTTGGGATGCCCCCAGGTTGCAAACACAAAATCAAGCAGCCTTTTAGTGACCGTAAAGGCTGTAGCTTTTAAGCAAGGAAATCTTTCAACTCATGCTGAGAACAGACATACAGCAAGTAAAACATATTCAAATCCCTTGGAGGGTGAAAGCTGGATGGTCCATCTGAAGGAGGTGAAAGGGCCCTTGAGGCTTTGGTTCCTGGCCACGTCACCTTTACAGTTTTTCCAGGGTTATGTTGTTGACAGGTGACGCATAATCTGAAAATAACCTCAGTTGTCTTTTAAAACTTTGTCCGTCAGTGTTGATTTAAGATAACCAATTTGTCGACTTCATGATGGATAGCTTCATGGATGAAGCCAGCTAATATCCATGCGAAATCATCTGGAGCCACCAAGTGGCCATCTTGAGAGAGCAGGAGATTATCTGACTGAAGGGCACAACCGGATTTTTGCATTCTTCCTTTTCAAAATCAGGGGCTAAATATTGACGTTTTATAATGTCCTCTTTGAGTCCCTCCAGAGATTTATCCTTTGAAGGCTCAGCTAGGATGGTAACTTTGGTTAAATTGGCTGGTTTGGTCAAACGATATGCTAGAGCATTTCCTTTCGCTTTCACATTCTCTCTTTTTACGTGGGCCTCAACCTGTATAAGAGCCTCTCTCTAGGAAGTAGGATTGTATCTAAAAGTTCCTTAACTTGTCCATGTTTCATGGGCTTTTCAGTAGAGATGAAAACCTCATAAAACATTTGTTTCCAAAGCATCCTCCTTTGTTTCTAAAGCATCCCAAAGTCATGTACTCCTCCCAAAGCTGGCCTGCTCTCAGTGGATACGTTGACTCTGAGGCCTTTGGCTAGTTGATAAGCTCTAGTAAGGCAGTAAGCTCTCCCATCTGGGCTGCTTTTTTCTCAGGTGTAGGACTGTACCCCAGAGGAGAGCTTCAATTAGTGGTGGCATATCCTGCTTGATAACCTCCCCTTGCAGTTTTGAGGTCTGACACATCAACAAATAATGTTAGGTCACGGTTCTCAATGGGAGCCTCTGATGAACCTGAGCGAGGCACAGAAAGGTCCCCGAAGTAACAAGGAACAAGCCTGAGTTCCCCCTTCTGGTAGGGGCAGATGAGTGGCAGGATTCGGGACACTGGAGCAGTGAATAGCAATGTGAGAGGGAGAATGTAACAAAACCTCCCGAGAGGTGAAAAGGCTGTTTGGGAGGTGCGTGTCCTCAGTCGCTGGAAATATCTGTGCTGCAGGAGGAACCATCAGGTCCGGTAAGAGCCTAGAACTGGTGGAGCAGAAGCATCCAGTTTTGCACAGGCAGCTGCTGCCTTAGGACAAGGGGCTGAGCCTTTGCAGCCGGGCCCAGGGTACGGCTCCGGTAAGCCATGAGTGTTTGATGGTTCCCATGGAGCTGAGTTAAAACCCCCAGAGCTTGTCTCGGTCACTCATGGAAAGCTACATAAAATGGTGTTTTGCAGCTAGGGATGCATAGGGAAGGAGGCTGCCAGGAGCACAGCTTAGCTGGGAGAGAGAGAACTGAGCTGCCAGGGGTCAGAGCAGCCAAGTAAGGCAACAAGCCAGAAAGGACAGAGTTAACCCTTTAATCCCTCACTGAAATGGTCCAAGCAGGAGGTTGAACCCAGAGCCTCCCCACGCTCCATTTCTCTCGCGGAACAAGGTCAGGTACACGAGTGCTGACATGGGGGTCACTCACGGCTGAGGGAGAACAAAAGGCTCCAGCAGTTTTGGGGACCCTGGGGTGGGCGGAGGACGGAGGAGGAGGGAGAGGAGGAAGAGCTTGGAGTGGGAAAGTCGTAGATACTGGGTCAGCGTGAGGAAGAGTGTCTTCGTGGCTTCCTGCCTTTCCTCCCCACAGCCCCAGCCCGTGAGGACCCCTCAGCAGGGGCTCCTGAAGAAGACCTCTGCCCAAGGCCTCAGATAGAGACCTGTGGCTGTCAACACTGAGAAGAGCTTGACGGTCAGCGGAGCTGAGTCCTTGACGGCAGCTGCCTTTGGGGACCGCAGTGCGCGGCTGGGCGTTCTCTGAGTGGAGTCTTATCAGTCGGCTGCTTTTTTGGTGGACTGTATTCTCCTGTTCGCAAGAGGTAAATGGCTTGACACTTTGGATGTCTAAAAATGTTTTAAATTCTCCATCTGTCCGTAGTTTGCCTGGGTTATATTATCCTGAGTTTTAACTAATTTTCTTTCAAAATTTTTGAAGCAATTATCCATTGTCTTCTGGCCTCTAACATTCCTGGAGAACTGAGATGCCATTCTGATTCCCATTCCTTTTCTTTTTCTTTTTCTTTTCTTTTTGAGGAAGATTAGCTCTGAGCTAACTACTGCCAATCCTCCTCTTTTTGCTGAGGAAGACTGGCCGTGAGCTAACATCCATGCCTGTCTTCCTCCACTTTTTATACGTGGGACGCCTACCACAGCATGGCTTTTGTAAGCAGTGCCATGTCCGCACCTGGGATCCGGACCGGAGAACCCAGGGCCGCCGAGAAGCAAACGTGCGAACTTAACTGCTGTGCCACCGGGCCGGGCCCCATTCCTTTTGTTTTAAGCCTTTATTTTTTAGAGCAGATTCATGGCAAAATTGAGCTGTGAGTTTCCATAGAGCATCATCTTCCCGCACACGACACAACACGGCCTCCCCCATGCTGCGCCAGAGTGGAACATCTGTTAGCAATTAGTGAACCTACAGCGACACATCACTGTCACCCAATGTCCATGGTTTACATTATGGTTCACTCTTAGTACTGTCCATTCTCTGGCTTTTAACAAGGTTATACTACCCGCTATTGGAGCATCACACAGAATAGGTTTCCATCCCTTTTATGTGTTAGCTTCTTGTTCTGTCTCTGTAGATGTTTTGCACCTTCTCTCTGTCCTTTAGTGTCCTGAGAAAATGCCAGTGTAATTTTCTTTTATCTACTGCATGGGGCAGTCAGTGTGCCTTCTCTATGTAAAAGCACAGGCCCTTTCAATTCTGGGAAATGTCTTCAACTATTTCTTTGATAATTTCCTCCCCCACATTTTCTCTGCTCTTATTTTCTGAAATCTCTGTTAGTTGATTGCTGTATTCCTGTGGTGAATCTTCTAGACTGTTCTTATATTTTTTCTTCTTTTTCTTTCCTATTTTACAAACCTTTTACTTTTTGAATATTCTTTTTTATAATCTATTCTTAGTTCATGAATGTAGTATCTTCTCTTATCTTTCAGAAGACGTGAATTAGCCTTTTGACGTTTTCTTCTGTTTACTACACTGCTTCTATTTTCACAGATTTCTTTTTTCTCTTTTACGCTAGAGAGTTTCTTGCAATATCTGCTTATTATATGTGGCTTTTTCTGTGTGAGAGCTGATCTCTAAAAAACTTGATTGGCAGGTTTGTGAGCAGGGGTTTAATCTTGTTGACTCGAGGGCTATGTTGTAAAATAATCTGTCTCAATAGTTCGCCAGCTTTAACCACGGCAAAATCACCTGGAGCTCAAGTTTCAAAACATAGACTACTGACCCGCCACCCCTCCCTGTCTTTAGAGTGGAGCCTTGTTCCGAAGCGTTGTTCATCACCCAGGAAACTCAGTGGGCAAGCCCTTTCTCCCCAATGTCAGGGTCAGTGTTTTTGTTTGTTTGTGTTTTCTTGAATGAATCAGTTTCACCTGAGAAGAACTGTCGACTTTTCTGCCTGTAAGGTACAAACCTGTGTCCCAGGATTCTGTGAGCAAGTGGGGACAGATGAGTTGTATTGATCCCCTTGTTTGCTCTTGGTCCTCTTTGCTCTTACAGCGCCATTGACCCAGAATCCAGAACCTTCTGGCTCTTCCAGTCTTTTTCAGATAGGCCTTTGGTCAGGCTCAGGAGCAGCATGGGGGTGGGAGGGCATCTTTCTGCCTCTCATATAGCCTTTCAGCTCATTCTTCTATGCTCATCCCCACTTTCAGAGGTACTTGATGCCTCTCATTTCTGAGGCAGATTGGGATTCTACAGAAAAAATCAGCCTTCTTCAAAGCTTAGCTTGCAGCTTTTTCTGGTCTTCATCAAATGCCACACTTTCATCTGCTTTCTAGCATCCAGTATATATATATATATATATATATATATACACGCACACACACACACACAATATATGTATACACACACACACACATATATATATAGCTGCCTTCTTTCCACCCATTCTTTATCCTTGTGCATTTATGTATTGTAATAATCTCTTTACTGTCATTTTAGAGGGATTTTGGCAGAGCGTCTGATAAATGCCGTGTGTTTCAATCTGTCATTTTTTGAGGCCTTTTGTGTTTCATATTTTGGATCTTGCCTCATGCTTGACGAATAGTTTGGTATAGAATTTGAAGTTTAAATAACAGAATTTAAAGTTTATGTAGAATTTAAAGTTTAAATAATATTTAAATTATATTTTATATATAATGCTAATGATACATGTCCAAGTTGGAACTCTAGAGTCCTATGTTAAACACTTCCAGTCTTTAAAAATGGGAGGAGATACATGAACCACGAAGTGAACACATGCCCTTAGAAGAAGAGCAATGCCCCTCCCGCAAGACAAAGTAAAATGGGGCATAAATAACTTCTGTAAAGGAAATTTTAAAAGGTTGAAATTTTGCATTACACCAACAGCTGATGATTAAGGGAAAGTAAAATAAAATGAAAATTGGGCAAGAGAATTAGACATGAGGGAAGAAGCAGCCCCACGCAGTGGGCAGCATGGTGCACAGGCCTGGGGAGCTGCCTGGATCGGGCTTCCAGAGAGGCTGGTCAGCCCTTTGCCCCAGCTGCCGCCTCTCATCCTCCAAATGGCTTCTGAGAAAGCCTGAGTATCAGCTGTGGGGACATACCTTTACCTCTCTGAAGCAATAAACATTTAAAACTTTAGCTCAATCAAGAGATTCAATTAGACTGCTGTAGGCAAGGCAAAGACTCTTTCTATTTTACTCAGCATTTATAAACTTCTCTTTTGTAATTTTTTTTTTTTTTGAGGAGGATTAGCCCTCAGCTAACATCTGCCACCAATCCTCCTCTTTTTGCTGAGGAAGACTGGCCCTGAGCTAACATCTGTGCCCATCTTCCTCAGCTTTATATGTGGGACGCCTGCCACAGCGTGGCTTGATAAGCAGTGTGTAGGTCCTCCTGGGGATCCGACCCAGCGAACCCAGGCCAATGAAGCAGAACATGCGAACTTAACCGCTGTGCCAGGGGGCTGGCCCCAGCATTTGTGTACTTCTAATGAATACTTCCCTTGTGGTGATCTGAAGCATAGACAAGTTAAATAGCTTCTCCCAGATTCAGTTTCCTGATGTGGATAAGACAGCACCCTGTTGCCTGACAGGGACCTGCAGCGAGAAAGCCCCCCAGAAATCCCAGCTTGTTGAAGGGGAGCAGGTAGTCTCCCTCCCAGACAGCCCCACTGCTCCTTGCCTGTCTCTTCTGCCCTAGGCAGGTTTTCCAGAGAGGATCGCTTTCTCCTGAGGGCATCCTCCCTGGGCGGGGAGAGACCGGAACTGCCCCCCCAAATCATTGCGGGGTGGGGGGAACCTTTTGGGAACTTGGAGGGACAGAGGGCCCCCAGGAGGTCTGCAGGTGAAGGGCGAGCTTTCCTGGCACTTGTAAGTGAAGGCCAGAGGTGGGATGCAGAGATGCACAGAGCAGTGCAGGCCGGTGCCCTGCAGCCAGCCTGGCCCAGGTTGGCAGAATGCCTGTCCCACCGTCTGGGTCGCTTCTCCGGGTGGCAGGGGACGTGCGAGGTCCTGACGCCAGCTGGAGATCAAAATGGGCAAGTGGCCAGAGCCAACTGGTATTCCTCAGAGGTCTTGAGAGCTGGAAGGCTTCAAGAAGGTCTTACTGGTCTAGTCAAGGCTACCCTGGTGGGTGCAGTATTTGGTGAGTGAAATCGCGTGGGTGCCCTGGGAAGGGCCCACTCTGATGCTACCACTGCCCTCATGCTCCCTCCTGCCCACATTCCCTGCCACAGCTGGTGCTGCCTGGACCTCCTGCCAGTGACGCTGGCTCTTTCCTCACAGCCTCGCAGGGCCTGGGATCCAGCTGTCTGGACCTGAGCATGCCCTCCCCCCACACAGGCCCAGTGGAGTCCACCTCCCCAAAACAGAGCCCCGAGTCAACACTTTGATCCAGGTGGACGGCAGCTTCTAGGACACCCTGGAGATCACCACCTACAGAGCGAAGCTACTCAGGGAAGTGACCCAATGGATTATCCAAGGGTTGGTCAAGTGGCACTGATGCCGCCAGGCCCGAAGCAAGAGGCTTGGGTGCGGGGGACAGGGCCTTTGTACAAGCAGGCTCCAGTGGGAGGGCAGGTTTGTTCCTCCCCCTCAGAACTCTTCCACAAAAACTGGAACCCTGACTCCTGAGCCGGGAGGATCATTTAGTATCAGTATATCCCAAGGGTGGACGACCGAGGACCGAGTTCTGCAAGTGGGAAGAGCTGTGGCCTCCCCGGCTTGAGGGGGTGTGCGATGTGGCTGTCACGTGCCTATTTTAAAATGTCAGGTCGCACGCCTTTAATTCTAATTTCGCTGTTCTCTCTTGTGCAGGGAAGCGCAGACCTGAGGAGGCCAGGAAAACCCTGGAAGCTGACTCTGGGACAAACAGAATGCTGTCGCCCACTGACTGTGAAGGCCACCGCCCACTGTGCAGGCGAGCAGGGCTGCAAGTCCAAGGTTGACCTGTTCCGGTTCTGGAAGTTGGAGAAAACAAGAATTCACTGGTCCCCGCCTTGTTTGGGCTTTCCTTGTTTATTGGCGCGCACAGATTTATTTCAGGGCTGATCACCAATGTAAAGAGACGGAGAAGCGCAGCTCTGTGCAGATGGACTGGAGGGGAAGTGCACGGTTTCCCTGGAGGTGGAGGTGGAGGTGGGGTGGGAGGGAGATGGGAGAATTGGCCTAGAGTCACCGCGACCCGGGCTCCATGGTGCCCCACTTTTTAGTTTTAATTTGCTCATCATTAGTGCTTTGTGTATCTCCATTAAAAATGTTTAGTATTTTGAAGTCATCAAGATATTTTCTGACATTGTATTCTAAGGAGAAATTTTGATTTGCCTTTCATAGTCCCGTAATACAATTGACATTAATTTTTTGTGAACAGTGTGAGATAGAACTTAGCTCCCTTTTCTTCTGTAGACACACCCTGTATGTTCCAGCATACCATTGCTGTGCTTGTGTGGTGCCGCCTTTGTCAACATAAAGTGAATATGAATACGCACATGGCATATTGTTATACTCTGTTCATTGGCACGTTTGTCCATTCTTACATCAAAACCATAATGTTTTAATTCCTGTAGTTTTATCATAATATTTGAAAACCTAGAGAAAGTCCTGATGCCTTATTCTTTTTCAAGGGTGTCTTGAATATTCCTCACCTTTTGAATATTCATATAAATTGCAGAATCCACTTGCCAAATTCCACTAAACAGTTAAAATTGTGGTTAGGATTCCTTGAATCTACAGATCAAGTTGTGGAGAATTGGCATGTTGTGGTACTTAATCTTTTAATGCATGAACTTGGTGTCTTTAGCCATTTATTTAAGTATTCTTTACTTTCTCTCAGCAACATTTTAGAATCTCTATATAAGGGCCTTGCATATACGTTGTTAGCCTTAACCCTTAATGTTTGCTATTTTTGATGCTTTTAAAGTAAAATTTTTAAAAATTCACTTTTCACTACTGGTACATAGAAATAAAATTTATTTGAATATACTGGTCTTTAATCCAGCAATTTTGAGCAACTGACATTAATTTTAATAATTTAACTGTAGATTCTTTTGGATTTTCTATATAACAAATTATATCATCCATAAATACCAGGAGTGTTACTTCTCTCCTTTAAATCTTTATAATTTTTGTGTTAGATATAAAATATGGGTGTAGAATCTTTTTCTGCATTAGTTAAGACCTCCAGTATACTACTGAACAGGGGTAATGACAGTGGGCAACCTTTCATTATTGCCAATAACAGAGGGAAAGCTTTCAACATTACACCTTTAAATAAAATGTTTTTGGATGTATGTAGAGGCTTCAGTTGACTGACATTTTATCATTATCTGTGCTTCCCGTTGTTTATTACATGTCCTACTTTGTAGCAATGACTGTTTTCCTTTGGTTCTACCAATTATTAGGTGTATGTAATTTAAAATTGTTTTTCTTTGAATAGAATCCTCTATCTTACCAAGTCTTCCTTTTTATCTGCAGTAATGTTTCTTGCCTTACAATCTACTTTGATATTAACACTTCTATCTGTTCGTTTGGGCGTAGAGTTTACATACGATATACTTTCTCGTACTTTTAACTTTTCTGTATTCTTCATATTTAGACAGATTTCTTTGAAAACCTGTCTATATTTCATTTTAAGGGAAGCATTTAGTCTCTTTTCAGTTGATGTAGTTATTGACCTATTTGAAGTTAACTCTTTGTTTGCTGTGCCTTTTCTTTTTTTTATTTTAATTTTTTTAAAAAGATTTTGTTTTTTCCTTTTTCTCCCCAAAGCCCCCCAGTACATAGTTGTGTGTTCTTCGTTGTGGGTCCTTCTAGTTGTGGCGTGTGGGACGCTGCCTCAGCGTGGTTTGATGAGCAGTGCCATGTCCGCGCCCAGGATTGGAACCAGCGAAACACTGGGCCGCCTGCAGCGGAGTGCGAGAACTTAACCACTGGGCCACGGGACCAGCCCCTGCTGTGCCTTTTCTATGTATTGATTTCTCCCTCTCTTTGAATTGATTTAATTTCTAAAATTTTTCTTCTGTTATTTTTCAAGTTATAAATAGGATTTTTATTACTTTACTGGTATCGCTACTTTATCAAAGTCTCAAGTTAATTGGTACTTATGCTTTTTTCCTAGAGAGTTCCTATTTACCTCTTCCTGACTTCTAGGTTATTATTGTTGTGTGCAGTATTTAAATTATACATATGTTTAAAGCCATTACATATTATCATTGTTTTATATGTCCTTTATTTATTTGGAGCTACCCACATACTTATTAATCTATGCCTCATTAATCCCTAATCCGCTTTTGCTTCTCCATCCTGTTATCTGGGACGTCCCCTGTCTTCCTAAAACATAGCCCTTGCTATTAACCTTTAGCTTGCTGTGTTAATGATGCATCTCAGGGGCTTTTTTCTATAAACGTTTTCATTCCTCTTCTGAAAGATATTTTTGCTTGGTATATAACTCAACTTTGTCCTTATATCTTTCAGCACATTAAAGCTGTCTTTCCATTGTGATCCAGCTTCCATTTTGGCTGTTGAGAAATTAGGTATAAGTTTGAGTTTTTCTTCTTTGATGTAATCTTTCTTTTTCTCTCTCTTTCTCCTTTCCTTTCCTTTCCCCTCCTTTTCTCCTTCTTTCCTTTCTTCCTGTTTTTCTTATTGTTTCCCCTTTCTGACTGCCATCAAGTTTTCGCTTCGTCTTTTTCTTTTTCATATTTTTGTGATTTTTTTATAATAATAAGTATAGGTGGGGAATTCTTTTTTTGTCATGTATGCAATCCATTGAACTTATTGATTCTGTGAAGTCATTCGTCAGTTTTAAAATTCGTAGTCATTTTCAATTCAAATGTTGCTTCCACCCGTTTCTATCTTTAACTTCTGGGATTATCATTATATCCATTTTAGAATTTTTTAGTATATTCTCATGTGCTCTCTCTCTCTTCTCTCTTCAAAATTTGCCTCTTTGGGCTTTTTTTCCCTTTCTTTTCTGGTATTTATCCTACTCACTAATGTTTCTTTATTTGCTTCTAAGATGTGCACTTTCAAACATGTCCACTGAGTTCTTAATATTATTTACTTTTCAGTTCTAGAATTTTTTATTTAGTTCTTTTCTAAATTTGCTTTGTCCTTTGAAAGCTGCGTTCTATTTCTCTGTCAAAACATTTAAACTTATTTTGTGTTTGCGTGAATCTAGTGAGCATAATTCTATGGAGCTAGTATTGGGAGCTCAGCTGAGCTGAGAGAGAGGTTGCTGAGCTGTCAGATGTCAGAGTAGCCAATTAAAACAACAAGCCAAAGAGGGAAGAGCTTAGTCTTTAATCACTCACTGTGACGGTGGAAGCAAGAGACAGAAACCGGCGAATAGACTGACTCCCCTCATTTTATTTTCTCCCATAGGGTAGCAGCACACTGGTCCTGGCCAGGTGACTCAGCACATACGTGAGGGTCATCACACTGTTGAAGGAGTCCAAAAAGCGTTCTGGCAGGTTTGTGGACCCTGAGGCTGAGGAGAGGATGAGGGAGAAGGGCCAGGAGTGGAAAAATTCGGGATGCTCAGTCAGTGTGCAGAAAATTGTCTTCGAGGTTCTCCTCTTCCCCCGTAAGGAGACCTCAGCGGAAGTGCCTGAGGAAGACCTCTGTCCAAGGCCTCAGATAAAGAGACCTGGGAATGGCAGCACCAGGGCTAGGAATGCAAACATGGAACGGCATGCCTAGCCAGATGAGGCCTGTCACATAAAGCCTTTGTAATTTCCATGGTCGGGCCTGAAAAATTACACATAGTGTCTTAGTCCGTTCAGGCTGCTATCACAAATTACCACTGACTGGTTGAACCAAACAACAGGCATTTCTCTCTCACGGTTCTGGAGCTGGAAGTTCCAGATCAAGGTGCCCAAGATCAAGGCGCTGGCAGATTCACTGTCTGGTTAAGACCTGCTTCCTGGTTTATAGACAACCATCTTCTCACTATGTCCTGTCCTGGAAGAGGGGGGGCGGGGGGTCTGGTTCCTTCCTCTTCTTATAAGGGCACTAATTCTATCCCTGGGGCTCCACCGTCATCTAAACCCAATTAACTAAAAGGTCCCATCCCCAAATGCCATCACATTGGGGATTGGGGCTTCAACATAAGAATTGGAGGGGACACAAACATTAAGTCCATCACATATGGGTTTTCAACAGGAGTTGGACTCCTCAGCTAGTGCCTAGTAATTCCGATGTCGGGAGTCGTTGCTTGTCTAGTACTATTATGGGTTGTTACTTCTGGTCTTGTTTATATTATTTTCTCCTTATGAGCCTATTTATCTTTGGCTATGAGCTACGTATTTCACTTTCAAAATTGCTTGTAGAAATAATTTGAGGCCTAAAATTATTTTCCCCTTCTTAAGGTGGCACCATCAATCTGGAATCTCCTTAATCCAATTTTAAGGACTCAGATTTTTGTGGGCCAACAAGAGAGCTCAAAGTTGGGTTGCAGCCCTTACGAGGGCTTAATTATTTCTGGTTCACTTTTATTTCTAAAATGTGGCTGTTCAGAGTCCCACTCCAAATTCCTGGGAAGGGGCTTACCGAAACGCCAGTCTCAGTAGGCTCTGGACTGAAACCTTTGTCCCCCTAACCTCTTCCATCTGCCAAAAATGTAAGGTAGCCTCTCATCAGCCTCTACTGGGTTTGCAAATGGCCGTGAGGCGAAGGCAGTTGCCAAATGTCAGGTTCTGCTCTCTGGATTTCTATTCTACCTGAGACCCTGGCCTATTAATTCTTCATTACAGCTGAGGCTCCAAAATGCCTGCCAGCAGATGTTTCTGTATAAAAACAGAAAGAGAAAGAGAGAGAGCTCACATTGCCTGGTTCCTGTATGCAAAAGTTTCAACTACCACGGCTTAAAGAAGACCAGTAGTCCCACAAGGTGGTTTTCATGTCCGTGACCCCAGTGTAGAAACTGTGCTGCTGCCTGTTCAAAGTTTCTGCTACCTGTTCAGTCTGCAGATCACTACCTAGATCACGAAGGCACATCATGATCAGTGACAACAGCGATCTGTCGGTGGTTACTCAGGGCATATCTGTTTTTCACGTCACACAGACGACAAAATGTGTTGTTTTGTTGCCATCTTGTCTCCCCCCTGAAATGGATAATCGAAAGAGGGAATTGCCCAAGAAAGATGGAAATGCAGCAAAGAAGTGAAAAGCGATGATGCGAGAAGTGAGCTTGGATGTGATTAGGAGACAGCTGAGCAGGGGTATGATGATGCTGTTTGAGACACTGTAGGTGTGTGACCAGAGGAGCTTCATGAAGGCGAGCTTACCAACATGAACGAGCCCAGGCTGAAGACATCCCAGGGGAGGTGACGCTGGTGAAAACTTGGACGTTAAGGGAACTCTGAAACATCACACGACAGTGAAAGTGCGAAGAATGCCATGTTGAAAGCTGATCAAAAGTTAGAAAGGACTAGGGCAATCCATCAAGTCATAGAAAATATACAATGCGAAGAGGCAAGCACTGTTGAAACTGCTCTTTTTTATTGAGGTAACGTTGCTTTATAGCATTGTGTGGATGTCAGGTGCACAGCATTATATTTCACTTTCTGTATTGATTACATCGTGTTCCCCACCAGAAGTCTAGTTGCCATCCGTCGTTGTACCCATGTGCCCTTTTACCCTCCCTCAACCCTGTTCCCCTCTGGTAACCATCAGTTGGTTCTCTGTGTCTATGTGTTTGGTTGTTTATCTTCCACACATGAGTGAAATCATATGGTATTTCTCTTTCTCTGTCTGACTTATTTCTCTTAGCGTAATACCCTCGAGGTCCATCCGTGTTGTCACAAATGGCAAGCTGTCAAACTACTCTTAATGTGATTTATTTTTTAAAAATCACATTTAATTCTCAATGTTTTTACTTACAGTATACTAAATAAATATCTGCCTTGCTATTTTTAAGTTTTCTATGTATTTTAAATTGCAAGTAAGAGAGTTTTTAATGTTTTGATGAAAAAATTTGGATGTCACTGGACAAGGGTATTTTCCCCATTGGTTGATCAGATTGCCTTGTTCAGTTTCAGCTTGCACAGTAGTTTTTCTGGTCCTGCAGCATCCTTCCAAGTGAGGATTGTGTGTGTCTGCAGTTGTGTCAATAATATTGCACCATAACATCAACAGTGCATTTCAACTGTGTAAATAATGAGAAAATTGCCCCATCTCTAATTATACAGTGCTCGGGCCTACCAAAACTGTCGAAGGTGTTCTTAATACTTTACTGCCTTTGGTATACACAGTTGTATTAATTATCTATGGCTGCATAACAACCACCCCAAACTTAGTGGCTTAAAACGACAATATTTATTATGCTCACAGATTCTGTGTGCTAATAATTTGTACAGGGTACAGAGGGAATGGCTTGCCTCTGCTCTGTGATGTCTGGGCTTAGCAGGAAGACCCAAAGGCTGTGGGATGACGACATGTGAAATCCAGTTTGTCGGTGTCACAATCCAGTGTACACATCAGGATAGATGCAGAGAGGGCTGATGGCCACTCTGAGTTTATTATAACCAGCGTTTCAATATATACATAGCTTACAGCTGTTAAACATACACAGGTGTTCTGGATGAAGTAATTAGCGAATGCCAAGAATTCTTAGTGATTTCTCAAGGAGCCCTCCCTTGGCCTCTGTTTTGATATTATCATGTTATTGCTGTGCTCCTATATTTTTATCTCGGAGCAGGCAAGGTCTCTTAGGCAACGGTCCCTCCTGCTCCTGACATCGATATCGTTTCTCCATTTGTGCCCCCGGGCGGCCGCCGGCTGGCTTAGGTTGCCCCCCCAGGGGGTCTTACCGGTCATTGGCTAACCGGCCTTCTCACCTCCCGGTCACAGTTTGTTGACAAGCTTTTTCCAGTGATTATTAACCCTTCCTGTGTCAGGGGCGGCTACGTAGTTCACTCTCATGTCTGGAGATTAATTCTGGCTATTGCCTGGGGAGCTTCGGTTCCTTTCCTCTTGGCTGCTACATGCGGTCTCTCCTCATGGGCTCTGTTGGACTTCCTCTCTGCAGGGGGGCAGTATTCCGCCATGGCAAGCCAACCAAATCTATCTCATGTTTTATGACCTAGCCTCAGAAGTCATATAGCACTATTTAGATTCTCCAATGGTGCAGATTAAAGGGAGAGAACATAGATCTCTATCTATCAGTGGAAAGAACGTTAGTTATATTGTAAGATGGGCATGTGGAATCAGATAAATGTATTGATGTGGCCATCTTAAGAAAACCCCTTCTGCTATAAGAGTGAAGCCCTTTATGCACCCTGATTTATTTCCTGGATAAATACCATAACCATTTTGAAATACATGTCACCAAGACCTGTTTCAAAAATTGACTTAAATTTGTTAATTTATGACCTCAGGGTCCACTCCCCTCTCCCCTGTTGAATCTTATTAGACATCATATCTCCTTTCTGAGAATCACGCATCCCTACCTTCTCTACAGACTATAAAATCAGTTCTTAGGGAGGACAGTTGTTTGTATTTGTGTCTAAACAAAATTTGTATTTTTAATCTATTAAGGAACCTGGGATGGTTGTTCCCAGTTTCTAGCTGGTGAACAAGACCCTTTTTCTTCTTGCTATACATATATTCGATGCAGCAAAGCCTTATTTTAAAATACTGAATTCATGTCTTATTGTCTATAATCTATGTTTTTCAACCAATAACCCTATTGCTTGCTGTTAATTTGCTTCTGGTTTTTTATTATGATGTACACACAATGAATATTCCTTTATGTTTGCCTTTCATAGTCAAAAGTCAGGCTCTTTTAGTGAATTTTGCCCAAAGTGAATTTTACACAAAGTGTGCATGCTTCTGCAAAGGAATTCATGTTTGCCTCTGAGGAGCAACTGTATCCTGATCTTCATTCTGGAGTAGAAGTCTCCTCTGCGACAATCTGGGAGTATGCTGTGTCAGTGGGTTTCTACCCAGCTGCACATTGGAATCACCAGTTCCAAGGCCCCATCCAACATTGGTTTAATCAGAAACTGTGAGTTCAAGTCTCGGGTACAGGTATTTTTCCAAGGGTCTTAGGAGATCCTAATACACAGAGTTGAGCCATACTGTCCTAGTCCTCTGGAATACTTAATCTGCACTTATCAGGAGTATTTGAAAATCACTTTACCTCTCTGACCATGAAACATTTACAAAGAAAAGGGATGTTCAGGCGTAGCAACCTCAGAGGCTTTTAGGGGCTGCAAAAGATGGTAGTTATGTGCCCCGTGCAGAAGCCTGGTGTAAGATAATATACAGGGATATTTTCTGTGATAAATTGCAGAGTGCTTGCTCCACCAAAAATCACTTAAATTCTTCTCTTCCTCCTTTTTCTAACATTGTAATGGCCAAACAAAACATCTCTGAAGCCAAGTTTGGCTCTTGACCCAGATTATATGGCGATTCAGATCTCTTCTATTTTTAATGCACTCCACAAATTTATACAGTTTCTTGTATTCAGGCATCGTTAATTCAGTTTAACACAGAAGGGACTTGGAAATCTAGTAAGAGAAATGTTGGAGCATACAAGATGGTAGTAGTGAAATAATAATCTTCGATTATTAGCCAATGGCATGGAGCACTTATGGGAGCCACCAAGGGGCAAAATTTTGCCTTGGCTGACACAATTGTAGGTAAATACTTTTGTTCTCGAACCCTTTAAAATGTAAATGGAAACGAATTTGTTTTGCACCCACTAGTTTTCTTGTTCATGCCAATAATTTATATTTTTTTCTGATTTTGTTTCATCACTAATCTGCAAAAAGGAAGCATAAAAATATCTAAACCCTTCCGTATCCTACATGCACAATTTGGAGAATTTCAGTAAATTAGGTTGAGGCGGGGAAGTTGCACATCGAGCGTACTACATTCTATGATTGCAAATGTCAATAAAGCAGAGATTTTTTTCCTGGCCATTCTAGAGCTGAAAAGCTTTCTGTGGTCATGAAAATATCTTGAATTCTGAGTTTGTTTTGCTCAGATCAGGACAATAATCTACACAAAAATTATGCCTCTATTCTTCTATTTAGCGTGTCAAGATTTTGTGAGCTACATAGCTCGTGATGATTCATTTGTGGGCGAGAAGAACACCACTCTGCCAGCCGAGTGATGAGTTGGGACACTGCTTTTGCCAGCCAATGCACTATGGTGGGGTGGAAAAATTTCCCTTCCCTTCCAGGTTCTTTGGTTGGTCTAATAATTACATATACATAAAACACGTAACAGGAGAAAAACATACCTAAGTTTATATGTAAGGGAGACCCACAAAGATATGAGACTCAAAGAAGTGACCGAAACAGGAAGCTTTTATGCCTTTTGGACAAAGAAACAATAAATTTGGGAAGAATTGACAAGCCAAAAGGGTTTGGGGTTGGGGTAGTAAATTGGTGAAGTAACAAGGTTTGTTTACACATCTGTCTCAGCCCTAAATCCCCTGTCTCTGGCGATAACGGCACCTTCTACCCTCCAGGTGCAGGGAGGGTGCCTTTCATGTGGGGGATTTCTGTGCTGCTTTCAGGGAGACAAAGGAGGGTCAAAATGTCTTTCTTTTGCTGGCTATTCCTCAAGTACCTTCAATTCAAAATAATACGTCAAGTGGCACATTGGGGTGTTGCACTCTGTTCCTCTTCCACAATCTGGGGTTAGCACAATAGCAATAGGAGAGTTCCGTGTAAGCCCCCAGCCTTCCCCGGCCTCAGAGGCCCGCTCTCTGTGTGCACAGAAGCTCTAGGGGAAGAGTTGTCAGAGACAAGGTTACCAGAAATCTTGAGTTCATGCTCCTGATAAAGGAGCCTCAGTGGTAACCAGACAGAGCCGTGGGAGCCAAATGGGAGTTGAGGTGCGTTTTCGATAACCACTTATGCTCGCTGTTTTTATACAGTGAGCTACTGAGTGGGGTAAATGTTCCCATAAAAGGCCATTCTTATAAAAATTTATCAGAATTTAAACCCTTCTGAGGTTGACCAACTTGCATTTCTCTGCTTAGTTCTGGACTCTTACGTGCCAGTTAATTACAGGAAACCTGAACTCTTCAACTGTGTGCCTCCACGACCAGTTCAAAGTTTTCATCAGAATGAAGTTTGCTTCACTCCATATAAATCAAACAGTTGAAGATTTCATGAGGAAAACGGACTCATTAATCTAATTAAATGGCTTGCCCAAAGTAAGAATTGCAGAACTGAGATTTGAACTCTAACATCCATGAACATTTTACTACTAAAATTTTTTGGTCATCGCAGACTGAGTTGAGACAATACCAGTAAGGCACATCATTTAGGTAGCTAAAAACAACCAATCAGCTTTAAGGAAATATCTTCTTACCAAGGATGTGATTGTCAATTCTTTCAAATCAGATATTTAACCCTCAGGCTTGAATTGTTCACTTGACATCTCTCCTCTTCTTGTTTCATCATTAATGTTTTGGGTACTTAGCGTTTATTAGTTACCAAGCACAGTTTTTATCCTGGTGGGAGGAAGTTGTAAAAAGAGACCAGGGATTCACACACGTAAGAACAAGGCAGAGAGAAAGCATAGAAAATAAAACCGTTTAAAGCCCACAGTCACATGTTGAAGTTCAACATAATAAAAGCGTTACTTTTCGCCAGAGGCATCAGTGCCAGGGGGGCGTTTTTCCTCTCCTCTCTGGATGGAAGTTCTAAACTTTTAAGTTTTCTCTATCACGCACGTAAAGCATTAAAGTGCCACAGCCCCCACACAGGGTGCTTCTTGCTTCTATTGTAATATCCTCTGGTATTGCTCTTGAAGACTTGTTATTACTACCTAAATGTTCACAGGGTTGCATCTTGTTTTTCCAGCCTAATTATAAGCTCTTTGATGGTTAATACTTCTCCCCAGCCACTGTAGTGCTTAATGGAGTGTGTTACCTGTAGCATGTGATCAGCTTGAGAAATGCTAGTTGAATAAAATAACAATGTTGGGTTTCACGTGTCATCAATTCTCTGTACTTTTGCTGTGGGCCTTTGCAAGTGTTACAAGACTGGCAGCTTCATCTAGATTGTAACCATCCCAGGAGTCCAGTGCTTCCAGTAGGAAAGAGGCAACAAGTACTCCTCCGTGAGCTTATGATTTTATCTTTTGTGTGTGGAATAACATGCTGGATAGTGGGGTAGTGGTCAATAAAATAAAACAATTTATCCTCCGTTATAAATAGGGGTCAGTCTTTTCAGAGGCTGCTTAGTGATTGTAAATCACCTGGAAGAATTTCAGGTTTGGAGCATCCTTCATCTAAGTTTCAGATGTCTGGCAGACTCCATCCCAAGGGATGAACGTAGAGAAAGAGACTCTTGCCTGAGAAGTGAACCAGTGGACTGTACCTTCTAGAAACCTAAATGGAATGATAGGTTGCATGTGTTTAGCCCTTAATAAAATACCTTAACATGGATTTTTATATTTGGTTTTCACAGCAACTCCAGGAGACACGTACATGCTATTTCTCCATTTAAAAACTGAGTAAGCTAAGGCTTTACAAAGTTAAATTACTCAGAATTGGGACCTAGGTCTTCTGCCACCCTAAAGCATTGTCACGCCACTAACCTAAGCTACTTTCTACATCTTGGGAAGATCTTATCTGTAAGGACCTCACCTCACGGCATCACCTTTTCAGTGTGTTATCGATCTAGCTACACCGTTTGCTAAATTTCTCCCAAAGGGTTCCTAGAAAGTTATAAAAATATCAAGGTAATTGTTAGATCACAAATATATTTATAGAAGGGAACCCAGGTAAAAGTCAGATACAGAATTTCTCTCAATATAGAGGAGAGCATGTTTTTTCTCTGAATCAGAAATTGAATGTATATAGTGGTTTCATGTTTAGCTACTCTGGTCACTTGGCTTGCTTTCTAAATCCTGTTCTCATTACTGTTAGAATAGTGACAGGAAATTCTGGATCTGCTAGGAGGATGTGGTGGGTCTAAGACTGGTCTCAGATAGTCTTTCTCAAATTTTGTTGTACATCGGAATCCAGGCTTTTTCAGGTCCGAATCTCTAGAAAAGGTTCTGGATAGCTGTTTTTAAAAACTTGCCAGGTGATTCTGATGCACTTTTTGTGAAACACCGCTCCAGGGAATTTAATTTAGGAAAGATCTAAGGGCCTTGGAACCAAACTCCACAGGATCCGGGGAATGTAAGAGAGCTGTCCCAGCTAATCTGACTTTACTGTACTTGAATATACCCTACTGTAGCCTCTAGGGCGACTGGGAGAACCAGAAGTCAAGAGACCCGGGGCCACTCTCCAAACTCCCTGGAAGTTTATCTTCTTGTGTTAATTCACAGAGACTTTGAATCACCGGCACAGCACTGAGTTTACAGGGCCACAGGATCAAGTACTGAAGGGGCTGGTGTCATATTTTTAGCTAAAACACCCATTCTGAAAACAATGAAAATAAATTCTTATATAAAAGAACAATAAAGGAAAACAAACATTTGATAATACGTTTAATAAAAATATATTAAAACTAAAAAAATTCTGCTGAGAGATAGTAAAGAACACAAATAATGGAAAAAAGATGGAATATTTTAAGTCTTTTGTCACTCTCCTGCACAGAATCCTTCAGTGGATTCTGGGGAAACTCAAAATGAAATCCCAAGTCCTTGGCACTTTTCCAAAGGTCCTTGCAGTCCAACTTCTGAGCTGTCTCCCTTGGGGATGCTCTCCAGCTCCTCTGCACATTTCCCTCTTCCTCTTGATAACCAGGTGGCTGCCTTCAAATATCTCAATCCAAGAAACCCTCCTCATTATTTCACATTTAGCATTATCCCTGTCACTCCTTGTCTCTTGACGTCGCTTTATCTTTTCTTCAGAGCGTGCACCACCTTGCACTCACGAGGTCCTGACAATGTGTTACGTATTTATTTGTTAATTTTGACTCTCATGCCAGTGAGTCATAGGGCAGCCTCATTGGACTGTCCAATGCTGTTGTGGCGCCTGGCCCATGGTAGGCACTTAGTGCTACATATTTGTTGAATGAGTGAGTGAATGAATTCTCCTTAACCTAACCTATAAATTCTATGGGATCTCAATCAAAGTCCCAACGGATTTTTTTGACCCCGGTCAAATGACTCAAACTTCATACATACTAAAATTGACAATATGCATACTTTTTGAAACAGAAATTCTACTTGCAGGAATTCACTCAAAAAATAAATGAGGTACCTATATAAGGATGATCATCACAGAATTATTCATAAAGCAGAAAACTGAAAATAATTTTTAAGTCCATTAATTAGAGCTAGGTTATATAATTTATGGTGTGTTAGGAGAAAATATACTAAAATAATATTTTCAGAGATATTTCAATATTACAAGTGGAAGATGCCATCAAACAATATATAACTACTGTAAAATCTGAATATGTGTATATTTACACATGCATAACACATTTGAAAGAATATATATGAAGATAGTAACAATAATTACTTGTGATTGGTGGGAATATGGATGATCTTCACTTACTTTAAACTTTTCTTTTTTCTACTATAACCATGAATTATTTTTAAAGTGAGAAAACTTTTTATTTTGAAAATGAAAAAAATAATATCTAGCCCAATTTCTTTACTGCACAGATAAAAAAGTGGCCTCAAAATACAAATTGTATATGTGTGTGTACTTCAGTATTGAAGATGGGAGTAAAGATCATACAATACAATCTGCCTGAAAAGATGAATAGGCTTGTTTACTAAAAATCTGGAAGTTGCTCTAATTTTTTCTGAACCAGATAATTATGTTTTATAAATCTTAAGCTCAACTGTCAAATTGTCTTGTCTCGAGACACTTGATTCAGAGGTAGAGATACTCTGCCAATAGAA
Organism: Equus quagga; assembly: GCF_021613505.1. Lineage (NCBI taxonomy): Eukaryota > Metazoa > Chordata > Mammalia > Perissodactyla > Equidae > Equus > Equus quagga. Next base: position 12,308 of record NW_025793648.1, on the reverse strand, counting down.
GATATCTACTGCAGAGTACTGACGCTTTAAAATGAAACCAGACAAATAATCTCAGTTTTGTTCCCCGCTTCTATAGTCAGTTCCCACACTGACTATATTTTCTTGTTTCTTTACAAATCTACTCGGTTTTATTTATTAGTTTCTCGGCATAGTTTTATAATTTTCTATTATCGCGCTATGTGCTGACTGTTGTCCATTTATTTTCTATTTCTGATTTAATTAACCTTATCTGCTTATTCTTTAGGTTTCTGCCTTCTTTATTTTCTTTTTCCTCTTTTGTTTTCTTTTCTAAATCCTATTTTTAAATACATTTAAAGAAAAAATCTACTTTAATGACATATAAAAGTTAACTTTCTAAATCGTGTTTTAATTTTTTAAATTTAACTTTTAATATTATTTGGTTTTTAACTGTTTCCGTTAAATGTTTTTGCTCCATTCATGTTTCTCTTACCTATCTGTAACTGTTACCTTTACTCTAGTTTTGAACTTCTGCCTCCCTATTTCCTTACTTTCATTTCTTTCTTTTTCTAATTTTTCCTCTGACTCTCCTCTTTCTCGCTCTCGTTTTTAACTAGCCTAATCACTTGGAAACTCCACACCACAGACAGGAGCTATCAGACGCACACTTTCTCTTTCCCACCACCAGCTCTGCAGCTTCCCTGGGCTCCCAATGGATGTTTTTGCTCCACTAAAGGATGCCTCTTCAAAAATCTCACTTTGGTACCCTGACTTTCCTACTCACTATAATTCTATTTGTGTATCTGACACTTTGGATTCCTTGCAACAATGTTTCTCCCTAAATTCCCATTCTGTCTGGTCTTCAAGCAATACGCATTAAAAAATCTATTGTCTTTGATATACGTGTTGTTAAATGTAAGCCAAAAACAGCCAAGAACAATATGCTATATGGCAGCACTAGCAGGTCTCACCAGAAACAAGCCACTTCAGGGAAAAGCCATGTCTGGCACATCTTGTCATTGGTCAAGAGCAGAGTGGTGTTGAGCCGCACCTGGGACCTAGAGAGGAAGAACAGGGCCTTCCTCTAATGCCCGCACCCCCCAGTTGGTTCCATTTCTCTTTTAGTGGGGCAGGAGCTGATCAGATTCTCCAGCATCTTTTAGAGCTGGTCCTAAATCCCTGGCTCTCATTTTAAAATATAAGTAGAATCTATTAAAACTTTTTTTTTAAAAGAGAGATTTGATGCTAGCTGGAAATCTTAATTTGTTAGGGTTTGCATTTTTTATAGTAATTTGTATTGAGTTAATGGTAGTTTACAATGTTGTGAAATTTCAGTTGTACATTATTGTTTGTCAGTCGTGTTGTAGGCGCACCACATCACCCTTTGTGCCCACGCCCAACCCCACCTTTCCCCTGGTAGCTTCTAATCTGTTCTCTTTGTCTACATGTTTCAATTCCTCATATGAGTGGAGTCGTACAGAGATTGTCCTTCTCTATCTGGCTTATTTCACTTAATACCCTCAAGGTCCATCCATGTTGTTGTGAATGGGACCATTTTATTCTTATTTACGGCTGAGTAGTATTCCATTGTGTGTATATATATATATATATATATATATATATATATATATATCATATCTTCTTTATTCGATCATCAGTTGATGGACACTTAGGTTGCTTCCACATCTTGGCTATTGTAAATAATGTTGCAATGAACATAGGGGTGCATGGGACTTTTGGAATTGCTGACTTCAAGTTCTTTGGATAAATACCCGGTAGTGGGATGGTTGGGTCATATGGTAGTTCTATTTCTAATTTTTTGAGAAATCTCCATACTGTTTTCCATAGTGGCTGCACCAGTTTGCATTCCCACCAGCGGTGTATGAGGTTCCTTTTTCTCCACAACCTCTCCAACATTTGTTACTGTTAGTTTTAGATATTTTGCCATTCTAATGGGTGTAAGGTGATATCTTAGTGTAGTTTTGATTTGCATTTCCCTGATGATCAGCGATGATGAGCATCTTTTCATGTGCCTATTGGCCATCTGTATATCTTCTTTGGAGAAATGTCTGTTCATGTCTCCTGCCTATTTTTTGATTCGGTTTTTTGATTTTTTGTTGTTGAGTTGTGTGAGTTCTTTACATATTTTGGATATTAGCCTCTGTCGGATGGATGACTTGCAAACATTTTTTTCCAGTTAGTGGGTTATTTTTTTGTTTCAATTCTGTTTTCCTTTGTCTTGAAGAAGCTCTTTAGTCTGATGAAGTCCCATTTGTTTATTCTTTCTATTGTTTCCCTTGTCTGAGGAGACACTGTGTCTGAAAAAATCTGTTTAATACTGATGTCAAAGAGGGTACTGCTTACATTTTCTTCTAGAAGCCTTATGGTTTCAGGTCTTACCCTTAGGTCTTTGATCCATTTTGAGTTTATTTTGTGAATGGTGGAAAAGAATGGTCAATTTTCATTCTTTTACATGTGGCTTTCCAGTTTTCCCAGCACCGTTTGTTGAAAAGACTTTCTTTCTCCATTGTATGCCCTCAGCTCCTTTGTCGAAGATGAGCTGTCCATAGATGTGTGGTTTTATTTCTGGGCTTTCAATTCTGTTCCATTGATCTGTGCACCTGTTTTGTCCCAGTACCATGCTGTTTTCATTATTATACGTTTGTAGTATGTTTTGAAGTCAGGGATTGTGATGCCACCAGCTTTGTTCTTTTTTCTCAGGATTGCTTTAGCAATTTGGGGTCTTTTGTTGCCCCGGGTAAATTTTCGGATTCTTTGTTGTATTTCTGTAAGGAATGTCATTGGGATTCTGATTGGGATAGCGTTGAATCTGTAGATTGCTTTAGGTAGAATGGACATTTTAACTATGTTTATTCTTCCAATCCATTTACATGGGATGTCTTTGCACCTCTTTATGTCGTCATCCATTTCTTTCAGAAAAGCCTTGTAGGTTTCGTTGTATAGGTCTTTCACTTCAATAGTTAAATTTACCCCGAGGTATTATTCTTTTGGTTGCAATTGTGAATGGGATTGTGTTCTTGAGTTCTTCTTCTGTTAGTTCGTTATTAGAGTATAGAAATGCTATTGATTTATGTAAATTGCTTTTATACCCTGCAACTTTGCTGTAGTTGTTGATTATTTCTAAAAGTTTTCCAATGGATTCTTTGGGGTTTTCTATATATAAGATCATGTCGTCTGCAAACAGTGAGAGTTTCACTTCTTCCCTCCCTATTTGGATTCCTTTTATTCCTTTTTCTTGCCTAATCGCTCTGGCCAAAACCTCCTGTACTATGTTAAATAAGAGTGGTGATAGAGGGCATCCTTGTCTTGTTCCTGTTTTCAGGGCGATGGCACTCATTTTTTGCCCTTGAGTATGATGTTGGCTGTGGGTTTGTCATATATGGCCAATATTATGTTCAGGTAGTTCCCTTCTATCCTCATTTTGTTCAGAGTTTTTTTTATCATAAATTGCTGTTGGATCTTGTCAAATGCTTTCTCTGCATCTATTGAGATGATCATGTGGTTTTTATTCCTGTTTGTTGATGTGGTGTATCACGTTGATTGATTTTCGGATGTTGAACCATCTCAGTTTCCCTGGTATGAATCCCACTTGATCATGATGTATGATCCTTTTGATGAATTGCTGTATTTGGGTTGCCGAAATTTTGTTTAGAATTTTTGCATGTATGTTCCTCAGTGATATTGGCCTGTAGTTCTCCTTTTTCGTGCTGTCCTTGTCGGGCTTTGGTATCAGCGTGATGTTAGCCTTGTAGAATATGTTAGAAAGTGTTCCATCCTCCCTAATTTTTTGGAATAGCTTGAAAAAGATAGGTATTAAATCCTCTCTGAAAGTTTGGTAGAATTCCCCAGGGAAGCCATCTGGTCCTGGGGTTTTATTCTTTAGGATGTTTTTGATGGCTGTTTCAGTCTCGTTCCTTGTGATTGGTCTGTTCAAATTGTCTGCTGCTTCTTGAGTGAGCTTTGGGAGATTGTAGGAGTCCAAGAATTTATCCATTTCCTCTAGGTTTTCCATTTTGTTGGCACATAGTTTTTCGTAGTATTCTCTTATAATCCATTGTATTTCTGTGGAGTCTGTTGTTATTTCTCCTCTTTCATTTCTGATTTTGTTTATTTGAGCTTTCTCTCTTTTTTCTTTGTAAGTGTGGCTAGAGGTTTGTCAATTTTATTTATCTTCTCAAAGAACCAGCTTTTTCTTTCATTGAGCCTTTCTACTGCCTTTTTGGTTTCAATAGCATTTATTTCGGCTCTGGTTTTTATTATTTCTCTCCTTCTGCTGACTTTGGGCTTTGTTTGTTCTTCTTTCTCGAATTCAGTTAGGTGTAGTTTGAGATTGCTTATTTGGGATTTTTCTTGTTTGTTAAGATGAGCCTGTATTGTGATGAATTTCCCTCTTAATACAGCTTTTGCTGTATCCCATATGAGTTGGTATGGCATGTTATCATTTTCATTTGTCTCCAGATATTTTTTGATTTCTTCTTTAATTTCTTCAATTATCCGTTGCTTGTTCAATAGCACATTGTTTAGTCTTCACATCTTTGTCCCTTTCTCAGCTTTTTTTCTTGTAATTAATTTCTAGTTTTATGCCATTATTATCAGAGAAGATGCTTGTTATTATTTCAATTTTTTTTTTTTAATTTATAGAGGCTTGCCTTGTTTCCCAACATACGGTCTGTCCTTGAGAATGTTGCAGGTGCACTTGAGAAGAATGTGTATTCTGCTGTTTTTGGATGAAGTGTTCTATATATGTGTATTGAGTTCAACTGTTTTAGCTTTTCGTTTAGCTCTGCTTTTCCCTTGTTGATTTTCTGTCTGGATGATCTGTCCAATGACGTGAGTGGGATGTTGAGGTCTCCTACTATTATTGTGTTATTTTCGATGTCTTCTTTTAGGTTTGTTAATACTTGCTTTATAAACTTTGGTGCTCCTGTGTTGGGTGCATAGATATTTATAAGCGTTATTTCTTCTTGATGAAGTGTCCCTTTGATCACTATATATTGGCCCTGTATGTCTCTCTTTACCCGCCTTATCTTGAAGCCTGTTTTCTCTGATATAAGTATTGAGACACCTGCTTTCTTTTGTTTGCTATTAGCTTGGAGTATTGTCTTCCACCCCTTCACTCTGAGCCTCTGTTTGTCCTTGGAGCTGAGGTGTGTTTCCTGGAGGCAACAAATTGTTGGATCTTGTTCTTTAATCCATCTTGCCACTCTGTGTCTTTTTGTTGGAGAGTTCAATCCATTTACATTGAGGGTGATTATTGATGCATAAGGGCTTAATGCTGTCATTCTGTCACTCATTTTCTGGTTTTCCTGAATTGCCTTTGTTTCTTGTCCTGTGTGTTTTAGCCTACCCATTGACTTCTGCAATTTATTATGCTGGGTTTCTTAGCTTTTCCTTATTTATTTTTTGTGTCTCTGTTCTGTTTTTTGTTTAGTGGCTACCCTGAAGTTTGTATTCAGAATGTCGTGCATAACATAGTCCATTTTCTGGTGGCCTCTTGTTTCCTTAGTCTAAACTGATTCAGTGCCTTTCCTCCTCCCTTCCTAAGTTATTATTTTCATCTCGTATTCCAACTCGGGTTGTGAGTTTGTGGTTAGAGTGATAAGATTGTCTTTGTGTCTGGTGCATTCCTTCACTTTATCCTAATGCTATAGTTGCTATCCTATTCTGATTCTATTTGTCCCCTTACTCTGTGTTTTGTGACCCCTTTCTGCCTTTTATTATTTTTTCATGTATGAGGGCCTTCTTGAGGATTTCTTGTATGGGGAGTCTCATGGCTACAAAGTCCCTTAGCGTTTTTTTGTCTGGAAAAGAGTTAATTTCTCCCTCATATCTGAAAGATATTTTTCCTGGATAGAGTATTATTGCCTGAAGATTTTCATCTTTTAAAGTTTTGAATATGTCAATCCATGCTCTCCTAACTTGTAAGGTTTCTGTAGAAAAATCCACTGAAAGTCTGATGGGGGTTCCTTTGTAGGTTATTTTCTTCTGCCTTGCTGCCCTGAGTATTCTTTCTTTGTCATTCATTTTTGCCATTTAAACTACTATATGCCGTGCATTAGGTCTTTTTACATTGACAGATCTAGGAGATCTGAAAGCTTCCTCCACACACATTTCTCTCTCAATCCCTAGATTTGGGAAGTTCTCTGCTCTTATGTCATTGAGCACACTTTCTGGTCCATTTTCCTTTTCCATGCCCTCGGGAATACTGATGAATCTTAAGTTGCATTTTCTCATTGAGTTAGCTATTTCTCGGAGGTTTTCTTCAGTTTTTTAAATTCTTAGTTCTCTTTCTTCATCTCTCTGGAGCCATTCAACCTGTCTTTCTTCGATTATGCTAATTTTCTCCTCTACGGCATCCATATGGGCATTCAGGGAATCTGTATTCTGTGTTATCTGATCCGTTGCATTTTTCATCACTAGTGCTTCTGATTGATTCTTCTTTATAATTTCGATCTCCTTTGTAAAGTAACTACAGAACTCATTGACTTGTTTTTCTATATTTTCCTTTACTTCATTGAGTTTTTTGATGGTCACTATTCTGAATTCATTGTTGCTTAGTTTACCTATTTCCAAGTCCTCAGGACATAATTCTGTGTTTTTATTGTTTTCCTTCTGGTGTTGAGATTTTATAAATTGCTGGATGGTAGAGGAGCAGTTTTTGCCCATAATGTTATTATTCAGTTGCAGTTACAGCCTGTCACCACTACATGGGGGTCAAGAGCTGCATAGTCTGAGCCCTCTGCCTTCAGCTGAGATGGCCACGCACAGCACGGGTTGGGGGAGGGTGGGCACTTTCTCTTGCATGCAGACCCGGTTTCCCAATCAGGTCTCGCTCTCTGATTTCCTGGGGCCTTGGCTTGATGGGGTCACCACACATGAAAGCTTTCACCCCATTAGAGGGCTTCTGTCTGGGCTGCATGGTTGGTAGAGTCCTGGGTGATCCCGTGGATGTGTGGACCCTCCCCCACTCATTCCCTCTCCCGAGGCAACGATCCCATTCTCTAGGGGAGGGAACGAAGTTCTCTCTTACCCTGTTCCAGCTCCTCCAAGGGGGACTCCAGCCTCTCCACCCTCCGTCGTTTGGCTGCTGTGGGTCTCTGAGGATTCCTGTGCTATTAGGATATTTTTTCTTGGAATGTGGTTGCTCCTTTTTGTTGTATGTGGAGGGGAGAGAGTCCTGGGCGAGCTCACTCTGCCATGATGCTGACCTCACCTCCTAGGATTTGCATGTTGATGATCTGAGCCTGGCTGGAATGTGATTAGACGAAAATAGGAGAGGCCATTTTCTTTTCATAGACAAGGACCTGTTCTCCAGGAAAGTTTCCAGAGGGAGGAGGCCTGTGCAAGTCCATTTCTCTATCTCCAAGGAAGGGTTAGTGTTGGGGTGGTCAGACTCTCTGAAGCTCCAGGGTCAGCGTTCATGTGGTTTATGGAAATTCTGGAGACTGCACACATGCTCCACATGCAGATGTCTTATATTTTCTAAAGGAGTCTTCTTTCCATAAAGTGAGTTCCCTATTATTAATAACCTGTCAAGCAGTATTTCACATAGGGAAGGTCCACCAAGAAAAGCAATTTCTAGTTGCAAATAGCTGACTAACTTTTCTTGTCTTTTTCCTTATATATACAGCTCATAATATGAACTTGACTGTAAGCTTCTTGAGAAAAAGGACAATGTGTTCTACCTCCTGTGTTGATGTCAGTACCCAGTTCATTACTCCAGACATAACATGTGGAATGTGACTGGTCTTTTTGCAGTCTCCATATTTTGTTATATTTCACTTCATGTTCTCAAAGTAAATGAATGAAAGTAAATGATTGGGTGGTTCACAGCAGTGTGAACGTACTTTATGCCATTGAACTATGCTTTAAAAAGGGATAAAATGGGAAAAAATTTTAAAAACAGGTGATGGCATCTTTCAAACATTGCCTTGCATGGTGGATCAATTAACTTTTGCTCTGTAGCAAATAACCACACTCGGTGGCATGCAATAAAAAAATCTGCAATTTTATGTGTGTTGGGACTCATCTCACCCAAGCCAGGCTGGCCTGGAGGCCTCTGCTGGTCTTGTCTGTACTCTCTTATGCATCTACTATCAGCTGGACGTTGGCTTATCTTGGCTGGAACTGGTGATGGACCTCAGCTCCATGTGTCTCCCAACCGTCAGAGGTCAGCCTAGATGTTTTCTTCTCATGATACTGGTGGATGTGCAAGAGAGAAAGCCTCAAGCTCAAGCTAACTTTACGCCTATTAATGTGTCATTTCTGGTAACATTCTGTTGGTCAAAGCAAGTCCATGGCTGAGCCCAAAGTCAAGACTCAGGGCAAGTCACCCTGACCGTGGTGGGAGGATACTACACAGTCATATTAAAAATAGTATGGAAACAGGGAGGCATGAATACTCAAGACAAATGTTGTCATCTACCACACACAAGGTAGAATACTAGTGACTGCTGACCTGTGAAAAAGTTTTTTCCTATGACTTTGTAGTGCCCACCAACCTTGGTGACACTAATCCAATTGCCCTTCCTATTTACATTACCTACCTGAATCCTACTGATCCTCTCCCCTTCCCTAAGGTACAGATCATTACCCACTTTCCACATGAAGTCTTCTTTGAGCTTCGTACTAAAAAGTTTTTACCAGTTCTGCAAACTCCCACTTCCCTGAGCATCTCTGGCATACCACTCAATCATAGTATATGTGCTGCTCGGTTCTGTACTCCATAAATGTGTAATTCTTATCTGCACAACCAGAATGCACACTGCTAAGGAAAACTAGGGAAACCTCTAGTTTTGAAGAGTGGAAATTTGAGTTCTGGTGCTGACTCTGCCGTTAACTAGCTAGGCAAGCTGTTTTAGTCTGTGTCTTTGCATCACTATTGTTATGGGTTGAATTATGTCTCCCAAAAAGATATGTTGAAGTCCTAGTCCCCAGCACCTCTGAATGTAAACTTCTGTGGAAATAAAGTCATTAGAGACACAACTAGAAAATTAAGATGAGGTCATATTGGAATACGATGGGACCTTAATCCAAAATATAACTGGTGTTCTTAACAGAAGAGAAGAGACAGACATAGGAACATACCATGTGAAGACACATGGAGGGAAGATGGCCAGGCGAAGATGGGGGCAGGGGTGGGAGGTCTGCTGCCACAGGTCAAGGAATGTCTAAGACTACAAGAAGCTGGAAGAAACAAAGAAGTTTCCTCCCCTAGAGGCTTGGAGAGAGAATGGCCCTACTGAGCCCTTGATTTCAGACTTCTAGCCTCCATAACTGTGAGACAATAAATTTCTGTTGTTTTACTCTGTCTAGTTTGTGATATTGTGTTATGTAACACTAGGAAACTAAGGCAGTCATCCTTAAACTAAGCAGGTCTGGCCAGGTAGCCTCTAATACAAGACATTCCACTTTTGTCTGTCAGGGTTTTTTAGCTCACCAGAGCACCTCATCTAGCACACTGCTAGGCAGAGGGTAGGTTCTCAACATATTCATGTTATTGATTGACTAAAATCCTGATTTTACACAGGACACTTTTAGGGCAGTGACACTATTCTGTATGATACTGTAATGGTGGGCACATGGCATTAGGCATTTAGCAAAACCCATCTAACTGCACAACAGAAAGAGTGAATCTTAAAGTAAACTATAAAGTAAACTATGGGCTCTAGTTCCTAATAATGCACCAATATTGGTTCACCAGTTGCAGCACATGCATCAGCTAATGCAGGATGTCAGTGAGACGGAGACGGTGTTAAATGGGAGCAGGGAAGAGGGAGCGCGTGGGAACTCTACTGTCTGTGCAATTTTTCTGTAAGCCTAAAACTTTTCTGAAAATTAAAGTCCGTTAAAAATATTTTATATGAAAAATGAGATTTGTGAAGCCAAAAATAGATTAAATCTTCCCTCTGAATACAAAAGAAGGATGGACTGAAGTGCAGTGTAGAAAGTTAATGGGGAAAACTGAACTGGCCCAAGAATCCTAGCTAGTTCAAGGATCTTTTATCAGTAATAATTACTTAAAATAAAAATAAATTTAGCCACTCATTTTTATGGCTAATTTTGAAGTGCTTAAAGATGCCTGATAAGTTTTCCATTATCTTAAATTGCTCAAATTTTATATTCCAAATTAAAATCTAGAGCAGATGAAAACCCAACCACAGTGGGAGGGCACTACAGAGTCATACGACAAAGACTGTGGCTAATGAAATAAGATATAAGAACACTGCCCCACGTTTTCCAAAAATGAAAAACAAAATTAGAGATTCTCTTCATAGTCATAATTTGGCAATTTGTAAAGGTAATAACATCTTCACATTTGGTTTTTGAGTCAGTAAAGCTACCCATCAAGGTAGAGAAAATTGACAGTTTATTGTCTTTCCTCTCCTAAAAGTGTACATTTTGGGGGTTCCAGTTCAAGATGGTGATATAGGAAGTTTCTGAAATCGCCTCCTTCCACAGACACACAGAATCTACAGCTATATATAGAACAATTTCCTCTGAAAAAACCCTAAAAGCTAGCAAAACAGCTCCTTTATATTGGGAAAATGAGGGGAAAAAAACCCCATAAAAGTGAGTAGGAAAGGCTGAGACACAATCTCACCACAAAACACATCTCCTGGCACGGCGACCCGCAATCAAGAGGGAGCTCAAAACCTTGAGCTTCTCCTTGAGGAGAAGACTTTGTACTCCACATTGTGCTGCCAAACTTTGAAGACCTGCACCTGAGAGATGAGCCCTTGAAATATCTAGCTTTGAAAGCCAGTTGAGCTGGTGTCCACAAGACTTGTGAGACTGTGGCAAACTGAAAAATGGCCCTTAAATGTCTGACATACGGACTCACTCACCCCAGGGCCCAGGGAAGGAGTAGTCTTTGAAAATTGCCCAGATTTTATGTGAAAATGGCTCATTTGCTAATTTTAAAGCTTTGGACTGTGGGGCAGGGGCTAGCTGGGAGGGATACACTCTGGGAATGGAACCCGGTGGGTGCCTCTGCCTTGGTAAAGCTGGTGAACACATCCTTTTTGTTGCTCTAGACTTTTTCCCTGGTGGGTGCCATTTTTCCACTCCAGTCAGTGGGTGGCATCTTTGCACTCTTCCTCTGATGTGCTCCAGGTGCCAGTATCTCCTGGAGGGAGTTTCTACATGCATCTGGTGCCCCAGTTTTTACATTTTTCCATCCTGTTTTTTGCAGCTGTGGCCCAGGGGAAGTCTCTTGATTACTTGGCTATAGAGTCCAGCGGGGCTTGTGTTCCTGGATCTCACAGACTGTAACAATTAGAGACACAGTGCTTGGCAAGCTACCACCCCTAAGGCACTGCACAGATAACAGACTTAAACACACTCCCATCTTTCTGAGAATGAGGTCTATTTGCTTGTCCTGGAGCTTCAGCCTGAGGGGCAGGCCTCTGGATTGGCACAGTTCAAGGCACCTACAGAGGTCCTTTCAGGGAATGGAGGCCAGTGTATGCAATCTTTGTGCTTTCTCTTTGCCTCACTCCAGTTCACTGTTATCTTCCATAAAGGAGCTTATATCCTTGTCTCATTCACTGCTGGTGGGAATACAAATTGGTGCAGCCACTATGGAAAACAGTATGGAGATTCCTCAAAAAATTACAAATAGAACTACCATATGACCCAGCTATCCCACTACTGGGTATCTATCCAAAGAGCTTGAAATCAGCAATTCCAAAAGTCCTATGCACCCCTATGTTCCTTGCAGCATTATGTACAATAGCCAAGACATGGAAGCAACCTAAGTGCCCATCAACAGATGATTGGATAAAGAAGATGTAGTATATATATAGAATGGAATACTACTCAGCCGTAAAACAGAACAAAATCGTCCCATTTGCAACAACATGGATGGACCTTGAGGGAATTATGTTAAGTGAAATAAGCCAGCTAGAGAAGGATAATCTGTGTATGACTCCACTCATATGAGGAATTTAAAAATGTGGACTAAGAACAGTGTAGTGGATACCAGGGGAAAGGTGGGGTGGGGGGTGGGCACAAAGGGTGAAGTGGTGTGCCTACAACATGACTGACAAACAATAATGTACAACTGAAATTTCACAAGATTGTAACTTATCATTACCTCAATAAAAATAAAAAAGATTAAAATAAAAAAATAAAAGCTGCTGCCTGAGAGTCTGGCTTCCAATCAGCCTGAATCTAGGTGCTGATTGAGATCCACCCCTTTGGGACACTGACAGGTCTTGGCACATCCTCAACTACTGGGAGCTAGTAAAAATAAGCTGCTTGGACAATCACAAAGGTTTCAGAGACAACAAAGGGCCAGACTAGGGTTGAACAATAAGTTTCATCTT